>NC_044990.1:51717903-51916614 GCF_008728515.1 Papio anubis | reverse complement strand
TCTGTCTCTCCCCATCTCTGTCTTTGTCTCTCTCCACCTCTGTCTCTCTCTCTGTCTCTCTCCATCTCTGTCTCTCCCCATCTCTGTCTTTGTCTCTCTCCACCTCTGTCTCTATCTCTGTCTGTATCTCTTTGTCTCCATCTCCATCTCCGTCTCCGTCTCTCCACCTCCCGCTCACCAAGGCTGCTCCCCTCACCAACTCCCCTACCTCCTGGCTTCTCCCTATCTCTGACTCAACAGGGACTGAGTGCAGCAGAGGCCCTTGGGGAGGTCTGGGCTTTCTACTGCCTTCTGGTTACAGCCTCTCCTTCCCTGTATCTGTCCTTCATCCTGGCCTAATGAGTCCACATTTTATTTAGGGAGAGGGCAGAGTGACAACCCTGGGTGGGGGTTGGGGGGGGGGACAATCTGCAGTGCCGTGCATGACTGAGTGTATCTGGTTGTCTGTAGACCAGGTTTAGAATCTCCATACAAAGTTAGGATTAGTAGGAGTAACTAGGGGAATTAGAGTGAACCATAATAATGATGACAAAGGTGTAGAGGGTAAGTTCAACATTGCCGAAATCACAAAGGGCACCCTGCCAAGCTAGGTCTTCTATGAGAGTAAAAAGTTGGGAAACCTACTGGTTGGGAGATGGGTCGGGAAGGAGGGTATCTATGGGGTTTATGAAGGAAAAGTCAGTTAAGTTAAGATGAAGAATGGTGAGGAAGCGAGAAAATTTGAGGAGGGTGTTGATCCTTGAGTAGAACCTGGCCACCTGGAGTAAGGGAAGGGGAATAGATGTTTTGAGTTAGGTTAAGATGTTTCATCCCAAGAGGGGGGTGGGACAAGAGGGCATGATGAGGAAAGAGTGGGCAAAGCATGCATAGTCCAGGCAGTAATTTAACACTGGGGTCTGGCGAGGGTTAGACGGTTTACCGTCTACCCCAACTACTGAGATAGTGGATGGCTGGCTAGGACCTCCATAGGTTGGCAAAACAGAATAGGTAGCCTCCGTATTGATGAGAAAAGAAATTGGCTTACCCGCTATCTGTAGAGTTACCCTAGGCTCGGCGAGGGTGACCAGGGTCTCCGAGTGTGGGCACCGTCAGTCGTCGTCCAGGTGTAGGAGCTGGAAGGAGCCTTCCGGCCTTTGAGGAGAGGCACCACGTTGAGGCGCAATGCCTGCCCTGCTGGCGGGGCAATCAGACTTCCAGTGTCCTTCCTGTTGGCAGGTTGGGCATGGCGTGGTAGGCAGGCGAGGATTTGGACACCTTTTTTCCCAATGCCCAGTTGTGCCACACTTAAAGCATGGACGAGACAGAGTGGCCGGCTTGGCCTGGGGACACTGGTTTGCCCAGTGTCCTGGGTCTCCGCATTTATAGCAGGAGCCCCTGGGAGACTTGCCCTGTGTCTTCCCTACCGGCAGAGTGGGCAACGCTAGTTGGAGGGCAGCCACTAGAGCTTGCGCCTGAAGCACAGCCCTTCTTTTTTCCTTGTCTAGCTCTGCGGCCTCAGCTGCTGCTTCTCTGGAGTTAAAAACTTTAAAGGCCAATTTTACTAAGTCCTGTATGGGGGTTTGAGGCCCATCTTCAACCTTTTTTAGCTTTTTTCGAATATCTGAGGCTGACTGGGAGATAAAATAGGAGGCTAGGACAGCTGCTCCGGCTGGGGAGGTGGGGTCTAGCCGAGTAAATTGGGCTAGTGCCTCTGTAAGGCGATGTAGGAAGGAAGCTGGGTTCTCATCTGGGTGCTGGATGATTTCCTTTAGTTTATCAAAATTGACCACTTTGTTAGAGGCTGCCTGCATACCGGCCAAGAGACATTGAACCATAATGTCCTTCCTACGGCGGCCAGGTTGCTGCGGTTGGTAATCTCAATCTGGTTCTATGGACGGGACAGCCATCTCTCCTAACAGGACGGTGGCGTCGATTAAATGCCATTGATTTGCATGTTGCCTGGCGGCTGCGAGAATGCACTCTTTCCTCTGGGTTAAGAGTGGAAGTAAGAATGACATGTAAGTCATGCCAGGTAAGGTTATATGCTCTGGCCTCGGTATCGAAACTCTTTGGAATATTAGGTGGGGTTGGCTGAGAAGTTGCCAAGTCGTTCTTCAGTTTTGGAAAGGTCAGCCAAGGAAAAGGGGACGTGGACTCTAACTACGCCTTTGGCTCCAGCAACTTCTTGGGGTGGGGGAGGGGGCAACAAACTAGCAGGGGAGGTTGGAACAGACTGAGCAGTAGGGTAGGTTAAGACAGGCTGACTGGTAGAGGGGGTTGAGGCAGGCTGACTGATAGAGGGCTGACTAATGGGGGCCGCTACCACGGTCTTGGAGCGAGTGTAGATGGAAATGGGAGAGGTAAGAGGAGTGGCTGAGGGAGGAGTGTCGGGCGGGGCAGTGGGAGCTCCATAGGGAGGGGTGAGAGGAGTGGCTGAAGGAGGAGCGTCGGGAGGGGTGGTAGGAAGTCCATAGGGAGGGGGGTTGGAAAGTCGGGAGGGAGGTCGCCTGCCGTCGGCCCCATCTGAAATGGAGGTGGAGTCCTCCTCAGTTGCTGAGGTGGGGGCCAAGGGCCGGGTTTAGGGGTTTAGGCTAACAAGACCTGGGCCATTTAACACTGGGCGCACAGGTCTGGGCGAGAGCGCAAGTCCTAAAAGCCTTGGACATAGATAATTTCTGACCACTTTCCGAGCCTCTGGCAGAAATTAGAGCGATCTAATTAAAATGTTGCGGTCTAAAGTGCCTTCAGGCGGCCGTTGAGACTGGTTGTCAGTCTCAATGTTGAGACTGGCCACGCCACAGTGGAGAGTAAAATCTTTCATTTAAGATCTTGCTGTAATTGTAAAGTTTTGAGATTAGTTAGAAGACACCCTAAAGGGGTGTCTCTAGGTATTTTGGATTGGGGATTTCCCATTGCCTTCTCTCACCTATAGGCGGAAACCGAACTCTACCTGGCTACAAAGCGTCCTCTGGAGCCACTAGAGACCGGGAGGCTCCTGGAGCCGGAATGGAGATTACCTCCAGGCGGACGTCTCCGTCCTGGACGGGTCTCACATGGACTGGAATGGAGTTCCTTTGGGCAGACGTCTCTACCTTTGGGAACTCTCCTGTGGGTCACCTGGTGACCAAAAAACCTTGGGCCTGCGCAGGACTTCTGGCCAAGGAGTATGAGAGGGAGGCAAGAGATACTCACCCCTAGGAGACTTGGAGGTGTGGAAAGCGATGTCTAGGTCCTGGTCTGTCCGCGGCATGAAGGAGGCGGCTCCTCGGACCTTAGGGGGCCCCGAGGAGGGGTCTCCTCCCGGGTTTTTGGCATGCCACAGTGGAGAGGAAAATTAGCCGCTTTCGTTTTAAATCTTGAGCTAGATGCAAGGCTTCCAAGTTTTGGAGGAGACACCCTAAAGGGGTGTTCTTAGGGATTTTCAATTGTGAGGTTCCCATTGTTTAACCACCAGAAATGGAAACCGACCTCATGCAGTGGCAAAGCGTCCTTTGCCGCTGCTGGGGACCGGGGGCTCCTGGAGCCACTAACGGAGAATTGAGGAACTTCAAGACGGACGTCTCCGGGTTGAAGGCCTCACTGCGCCACAGGGTGGCTACGTCCTTGGGCGTACGTACGACTCTAGGCCAAGGACACGGAAACGGACGGAGATGGTTAACAAAGGGGAGTACTCACCGAAGAAGAAATTCTCAGAGCGGCACCAGTGGAAAGCTGGAACACTTGTTTGGTGTTCGTGGCTGGTTGGGTTGAGAGCCGGTTCGCTGTGGAGGAGGTTCGTTAGACCCTTAGGGGATGTTGAGGAAGGGTCTCCTCCTGGGTCGGGTTTCTGCACCAACTGTTTTAATTTAAATTAATTTGGCACTAACTGTTTTGATTTAATTTAATGTAACTTAATTTGGGAGAGCTAAGTAATTAAACATGAGGCCAAAGTACATAAGAAAGTGGCAGTCTTTTATTGCAAATATGCACACACTCTCGGACGAGGTTCTCTGGTCCTCAGGTGTGGGGGGCCAGGGAAGTCGCACCGGCGCTCTCGGGTGATGTTCTCCGGTCCACAAATGCGGGGGCCGAAGAAGTCACCTCATTGTTCTTAAAGATTTATGCCTTTTTTAATTCCTTTGCTCTTATTTCAGCACAGTCTTTGGAATAAGAGGAAGAAAAAACACACATGAGCAATCAACCATCTTTAACATCTTTATGGAACGATTATGCTAAAATGTAAAATAGACCATATCACTTACTGTTTAAAATTCTCCAGTAGATTTTTAAAAATCGTATTAAGACTACATTCCAAACATGTTACCATGGCCTCTGCGTTAGTTCATTTGCATTGCTAAAAAGGAATACCTGAGACTGGGTAATTTATAAAAAAAGAGTTTTATTTTGACTCACAGTTCTGCAGGTTGTACAGGAAATACAGGAATCTGCATCTGGTGAGGCCTCAGGGAGCTTCCAGTCATGGCAGAAGGTGAAGGGGAGCCAGCATGGCACATGGCAGGAGAGGGAGCAAGAGAGAAAGGGAAGGGGTATGAGGCTCTTTTAAACAACCAGCTCTTACATGAACACATGGAGTGAGAACTCATTACTGCAAGAACAGCAACAAGTCATTCATGAAGGATCCGCCACCATGACCCAAACACCTCCCATTAGGCCCCAACTCCAACACTGGAGATCAAATTTCAACATGAGATTTGGAGAAGATAAAACATCCAGACTATATCAGTCTTCAAGGCCCCATGTGACATGGTTCTGTATATCCTTCTGTCCCCATCACTTTCCATGTCCCCTTCACTGGCCACACTGACCTCCTTGTTGCTGGAAGGCTTTGTTTTCACCTGATTTGTTTCTTTGTACTATTCAGATCTCAGCTCAAAAATCACCTCCTTGGAGAAACCTTCCTGATTTCCCTAACACAAAGTTAGGGAAACTTTGTGGGCACTGTCCACTATAGCAATTTGTTTTAATTTTTTAAGAGCACGTTTCACTAGCTGTAATTATCCCATTTATTTCTTTGTTGATCAATATTTTGCCTGCATCCTCCCCACTACAATGTTGGCTTCATAAGCACAAGGCTTTGTCAAGCTTGTTCAATGCAGTGTGCCCAGTGCATGGCAAACCACAGATACCCAATAAATATGTATTAAATGACAAAAATAGAATGTTACTGTCTTCATTGATCAAATGAGGTAGATATACTATGTCCTCTGGTACAACACAAATGGATTCTGGAGAACCTTAGAAGAATTTATTCTAAAAGCTTTACTCCAAACTGCAACATATTGTGACTTTGAAGCATTTGGTTTTCCAATCATATTTAAGAGGCTGCTGTGTAGAGAACTGAGGGACCCGAAACCCTTCTGAACTAGCCTCTTGCCCACCATTCCTACTAGTGCCAATTTATTCATTCGATCCACAGTATTAGTTACCTACTGTGTGTCAGGCACTGTGCTACATGTGAATATGTACATTTGACACAGGCACTGTTTCTGAAGCTTCCCTATTGGTGGGATAGTCAAATAAAGAATAATAAACAGCTAAAGAAGGAAAACCATTACAAGTTTTGATGAGGCTTAGAATGGACAAAACAAACAGGCAATTCAGATAGGTATTATACACAAGGATCTACTTTAGATGGAGTAGTCAAGGAAAGGCTTTTTGAGAAGAAACTAAAATTTGTTCCAATAAAGGAAGAAAAAGAGGGCCAGACATGGTGGCTCACACCTGTAATCCCAGGACTTTGGGAGGCCAAGAGTGAGTGGATCATATGAAGTCAGGAGTTCGAGCCCAACCTGGCCAACATGGTGAAACCCTGTCTCTACTAAAAATACAAAAAATCAGCCGACCTGGTGGTGGGCACCTGTAATCCCAGGTACTTGGGAGGCTGAGGCAGGAGGATTCCTTGAACCTGGGAGGTGGAGGCTGCGGTAAGCCGAGATCACACCGTTACACTCCAGCCTGGGCAACAAGAGTGAAACTCTGTCTGAAAAAAAAAAGACAAAAGAATCTCCTCAGTAACATTCTCCATTTCTGGGAGGTACTGGCTTGTCTTGGGTCTAGTCACACTTGCCTTTGACTTCTTGTAACTGAAAGACAAAACTTAATAGTTCCACAAAACACATCTTGTATAATGCAGTGGGTGTGGCACAGCGGTGGAAATAAACTTAATATATGCAAATATATACATAAAGTGCAGAAGAACCTGTGCATAGCAATTCTAGTCCTTGTTTGTGCAACTGGTCATGAAGCCATTCAGTTGCCTCTTTGGTGACCCAGTTCAGGCTCCCATTGTCATCGGCCAGCACTTCGGTGTCTCTTGGTTCTTTGCTTCTTTACTTGGTAGGATGATCTTTCCTTTCTTTCCTAAAGAGTCTGAGCTATTGGTGCTCCTGCCTCTGCTGGGTTGCTGTTCTCTTCTATTACCTTTTACCCCTGAATGATCAAAAGTGCTAATGATTGCCTCTGAGAAGGCCCTGAGTTCCAAACATATTCCTTTTTGCACCTATTATATAGAAATGGACCTTTTCTTCCCTTGGTAATTAGGATCATTCACTCTACTTGATACAGTAAAGTCTACTTTGCCTTTTGCAAAAAAAATGCAATTCAGTGCTCACTATTCAGAAACATAACCAGGTTAGTGTATGTCACGAAAAACAAGGAAGAAGCAAGTGGACAGAACTATCAAACACTGCTGTTGTGTCAAGGATACAGAGCTGACAGCAGATCTGCAGATTCGATGACTTGAAAGAGTAATTGCAGTGAAGAGGTGAAGGCAGGAGATAAGGAATGTGGACTAGTTAGAGGTGAAGGTGGAAGAGGGAGAAGCTGTAGCAGATTACTAGTCATTCAGAATGATTGACAGTGAAGGGAAGGGAACAAAACAGGGCCAGGGTGTGGGAATGGCCATGATAAATTTTGAGGAATAGCACTTTGCCCTATATTCCTCTCTGCCTGTCTGTCTCTCTCAATCCTTTCCTCTTTCCTTATCCCTGCCTCATCTCTCCCACCACCCTTCCTTTGCTCCATTGTTGATTTTATTACACTTCAGTTGTTACATCTGCAGATGATTCTGTAAGCCAGCAGTTTTCAAAGTGCGAGTCCCAGACTGGCAACATTGGCATCATTGGAGAACCTCTTAGAAATATGGGCAATCGCCTTGCTCCAAACTGACTGAATAAGAAACTGTGGGAGTGGGGTCTAGCGATCCAGGTGTTAAGCTCTCAGGTGATTTTGATGCACCTCCCAGACGATTTTGATACACCTCAAAGTTTGAGTTCTATTGCCATAAGCCTCGTTCTAGTTTCCGAGCCTTCCTCCAAGCTCCAGGCCAGGCAACCCCATGAGCCAGACCTGGACATATCATTCAGCATCATCGCTTGCTCCTCTCCAAGGCCCCCAGCTCCTCTTCGCTCAGTAACCTCACCACTCATTCCTCCTCTGAAAAATTTTCAAGTCTCTTCATTGTAGGTTTTTGTAGCATGTTTAACTGTTCTATATTGCTTTTATAACAAAATTAGTTTAAATAATTTTAACACTCTGAATGTGGCCTGACCAGCACAAATTTATTTATTGTTATTTGTGTTTTCTCTTGTGTGAAACTTTTTTGCCAGTTTAGCTGATTGGGACATTTGTATTTTTGTAAACATTACAGCATTTTATATATTAGAACTATTAATTCATTAATCACATTTATCACAAATACTTTCCTGTTCTGTTGGCTTTTTAAAGTTGTGTTTTATTGTTTTTAATAGTAAAAAAGTTTAAAAGTCAATAGTATAAAGGATAAATTATAGACAAATGTGTGATCTTGTAACTTTTTTTCTTTTTTTAACTTTTATTTTGAGTTTAGGGGTACACGTGCAAGTGTGTTACACAGGTAAACTTGTGTCATGGGGGTTTGGGGTACAGATTATTTCATCACCCAGGTATTAAGCCTAGTACCCATTAGTTATTTCGCCTGATCCTCTCCGTCTTCCCACTCTCCACCCTCCCATAGACCCCAGTGTGTGTCGTTCCCCTCTATGTGTCCATGTGTTCTTATCATTTAGCTACTACATATAAGTGAGAACGTGCCATATTTGGTTTTCTCTTGCCAGGTTAGTTTGCTGAGGATAATGGCATTTTCTATTGTTCAATAGTTAGAAAATTATCATTCCTAACAGAGTTGAAATGAATTCTATATTGTGGTTTCCAGTGTTTTTCCATGGCGTAAAAAGTGTGTAACACTTTTCCTAGTTCATTTAAGTTTAGGGTATAAAATACCAAAAAGCTAATTATACCTAAAGTGCTTATTAGTTAATAATAACTTTCCCAACTGTTTTATTAAACTTCATTTTTCAGATGCAGTAGAGTGTAAAGGTTAAGATATAGCTCTAGAGCCCAGTGGCTTGGATCTAATATTAGTTCCAGCTCTGGATGATGAAGCTAGTCTGGGAAAATTACTTCAACTTTTAGCACCTTCACCTCTAATGATATTCCCATCAGGTCACAGAGAGGATGAAAGGAGTGAGTTTAGTGTTAGGCAAACAGTAAGTGATCTGTAAATGTTAGCTATAAGATGGTTCAAAATTCACTAGTTCCCTTTCTGGCCTCTTTTACTATCAACACATATGCCTACTTTTGTACCATTATCACATTTTATTTTAATTATTGTTATTTTCCTGGTATAGGCGGTTGCAGTCGTCTTGATTGACACTTTAAAAAAAAATCATATATAAAATATGTGTATGTTACCTGGCCGACTTGACCAAGTAGCAAAAGAGCTTAGTAGGTACAACATAAGGCAACTTGAAAAAGGAAATAAGGAAAAGTCTGGAAGATGCCAGTCCAGCTGGGGAGGCCTTGGCTGGTAAGCCAAAAGAAAGTGGTGTTTTCATAGAGGAAGCCAGTCTTGGGACAGAGGTAAGGTTTTAGAAAGGAGAAAGAGGAGAAGGAGAAGGACTGGTGAGTTTAGGAGACGCAATAGGAGAGTATCCGTGTGAGAAGAAAGCAAAGAGGCAAGATACAAAGGAGAGGACAGTGTGTAAAGTCCCAGGAAAGAGAAGTATGTTGTCTAAACTGCACAGCGCCAGCTATCCTGATGACTGGAAACAGATCCAGCTAAATCCCTTAGCACTCAAATAAGGAGACCTTGCATACACACAGCCAATGATGTGAGAGCTATTCAGTAAAACATATATCACTACATTTAGTGCTAAGCTCTATTCTATTTTGCTTAAGTATTTAAATGCAAAGTTTCTAATTCTTTGTATTGGCTGGATACGCAAGATATTATATCTTGCTCTAAAACTTTCCAACCGCTTTTAATTGGTTTCTCCAAATATTTCTCAATATACATTTCCATGAATTTTTAAAATTATTTACATCATTTCAAACTTACCTAGAGCCCCTTGATCATTATTTCAGCATGCTCAACCATTTTGGCTTTACTCCACATTCGAAATTATACTGTATGTTTCCCAGTAGAATATCTGCTCCAATTACATCCTGACTCCTAACCTTTGTTTTACATTACCTAAGAGCACATAGTGGTACCTTCAGAGAGAATACTGCATTGGAAAGCTATGCTGAGCCTGATTCGTGAGTTTGCCTTACAGCCAATTTATGCCACTTAAAGTAATCCAGTATGCGCCCTGGTAATTGAAATCCGTCCATTACCATCACTCCAGCCTATTTAAATATTTCTTTTACAGACGCAATTACGTCAGGAGATGAGCCAAATGGTTTGGGAAAGACTTGGGCATTTCCAACAAGAAGGCTATTGGCTGCTCACCAAAAAGCTGGTTGATATTCACAATTCCTAGTCCAACTCTCTTCTCTGCAAGGTTCCCATTTAGGAGCACTGGCAACCTTTCTCCTCATTTCAGAATGCTCGGGACTTGGACTGACCAATGCTCGTGGTGATAACCACTGAGAAAAGGTTACCTTAGATTGTTACATTGCTTGATTTTTTTGCTACAAGAAGTTCTCCCCTTGTTTTTTGTCCTCAGTCCTAAATGAAGGCTTCTCACATTATGTGAACAGTATCATATTTTTAAGAATAGCTTGAGCCTCATAGATGCAATTTTAGTTTAAATGGAAGATCATCCCATAATCACAAGGTTGAAAAGAAAGGTTTTGAATATTAACAAGACTAGAAAATTTCTATGATAAAGCACCAATAATGCCTTCTTAATGTGCGTAGATGGATGTTTATTTTGTATTTATGTACGAGAATGCTGCAGAACCACAGTATGTGAACTAAATACTTCGATGGAATGCATAGAGAACACTAATAATTCTATATTTTAATAAGTGTTTTATGAAAATCTTTTCATGTAATTCTCAAAATGGACTCATAAATCCATACTTTGATCGTGCGATGAAGTTATATTTAACTCTAGAACTCTCCCTACATGCCAGGTTTCAAATCTGCTTCTACGTAAATGTCCTTTTGGGGACTCATTATGACTATTCCTGTTTTTCCTCAAAACAAACCTATTATGGTTGTATATTTCCCTTTTCCCTTGACTTCTGGCTGTCAGATTTACACCTCTTCTGATCCATGCTATCCTGGCCTGCAGCAGCAACATCACAGCCAAAGACAGGGAGCCCAAACCTGACAGAAGTTGCTGGAGAGTTAAAAGCTAACAAATGTTTTCTTATGGGATCCACTCAAGAGATGGCCCAAAATAGTATTACAGATGAGGTTTATAATGGACTACTAGATGAATTATCAATAAATCACAGATTGAAATCCATGTTTAATACTTAGACCAACTTTATTGAAGTACGGAAGAAGGTATACACAGGAAAAATCACGCAGACAGATATACCTCAGTGCCTGTCCAAGGATGTGAGATGAGAGGGGTGAGGCCATGTTGGCAAAACACGAAGGTTATGCAACAAGCAGGCTTGTCATATGTAAGGTATTGTCATAGCTGTCATTAAAACTTCTGTGCTCCAAGAAGATCTACTTAGTAATCCTACTGAAAATGAATTAATTTCTTAGTTCAAATCTCCCCAAAGGAAGCTCCTTTATTGAAACACATATTATCCTCCCCACAGAGTACTGAAATGCCTCAAGTCCCCTGACTTTACCAGAAAGACCTGTGCCAATAGGAACTGAACAGATATTCTGTGCATAAATTGAATAAATAGAGCATCTATTTATCTGTGTATCTGATACCTTTCATGGGTACTGACATCTTTATTTAAACGATCCTTTAGTCTTTAGAAAAATAGAAGCTTAAATTTTCTATGGGTTTCACATTCCTGAAGACTATGACATTTAAAAACATAAAGTTAGCATTTTGTGCTCAACTTATAATAGGCAACAAACTATATCCCTACTGTGTATAATATAGTGTGTGTGTGTGTGTGTGTGTGATGCAACATTAATGAGTGCAGAAATCTTCATACAAAACTCTAAGGTTATAACACTTACTGGCCTTGGGCAAGTTATTTAATTTCGGGGTGCTTTAGCCACACGTTGGAAATCCTAAAACTAACACATCTTTCAGAGTGCACATTCTCTAATTCAGTTTTAAACAGTACTGGAAACATGGCCTAATCAAATGTCTTTACTTCTCAACAGAACAGTAGTAGACAAAGCATGAGACTTCACCTAAAATGCTAAAAATAAGCAGTTGAGTTCAAGTAGTTGGGTCCAAGAAGATAATTTTTCTCAGTCCAGTCCATGAGCAGGATTCCTTTTAATATTAAAGTATTTATGAACTTGTGGTATCGATGAGCCCAGAGGCCACTTCAGGGAAATAGCATCAACACAGAAAATTTCATCCAATAAAACCAGATCCTTGGAGAAACAAGCCAGTGGCCCAGGGTTTTGTTCCTTGGGTTCTTTCCACCCCAAGATCAAAGCAGCAACCATCTTCATGGGGTCCTCTGGGCAGCCCCACATCAGGGATCTGCTGTCTGCGAAGCGAATGACAGGGCTGGATTCTGCTTGAAGTTCCAAATTAACCTGCCTATTCCTTATGAATCTAGGATACTTAGAACCTGGCCTAAAAGATTAGTTATTGATCTCTTTTACTTTAGATTTTGTGAATCAAAATTAGTCTTTTGGTATTATTTGGCGAGATCATCATATCTTTCCAAAAAAGTTTGTTCCAAAATTAAGTTTTAAACATACATTCTTAAAACTTAAAAAATAATTCTCAATTTTAGATGGATACTTGTTCTGTGAACTATGGAATAATTGAACTCTCAATTCCCAAAATGATGATTTGCCCTTCTCTTCTTTTTGGCAGCGTTAGGTAGAGAATGAGATACTGTGTTTGATCATTACACATGAGAGTTATTTATGAAGAAAACCCACACTGTATTTTTTTTCATTCTTCTGTCTTCTCATCCAAGGCTGAACCTTAACACCAAGGTTGGAGTTTTGTAATCTCCCTCAACAGAAATTGCTCCAGAGAATATTTGGAAAGATCATTTGAGAAATTGACCCTTTCTCAGAAAGCTGAAGGGGAATGAAATATAAAGCTAAACTACTCAGGTCAGGAAAGAAAACACTTGGAACTCACTTTCAAAGGATAAATCTGATTTAGATATGAGGAATTGGCAACAACATAGATTAGGTGGAGAAGCTGCACCAAAATCAAGACTCTGTGATTCAGGTGCACTGAACAACCAGGTGCAAAACAGTAACACTCTCTCATGTTCTTGATCGGGGGCATGGAAGGCACCTGTAAGGGAGATGAATGCATTGTAAATACTCTTCCCCATTCATTCACTCACTCGCTCATTTATTCTTTCATATATTTTTCCATCTATAGATTCATTTATCCAGTCCTGTGCGGACTATACACTGTATGCTGCAGACACAAAGAGGAATATATGATAGTTTTCATCTTTAATGAGTGCACAGTCTAGATCAAGTTATGTAAGTCAATAATTACGGTACAGAGAGGTGAGTGCAATTAGAAAGAAAGCTACAGAGTGATAAAGCAGTAGAGAAAAGAACTGCTTAATTCAACTTAGAGGAAAGAAGTTTCGAACCAAGTCTTAAAGACTCAGTTGGTGTGAGCAGGCAGACTGAGCTGGGCAAAATGGAAATTCCAAATAGTGGAAACACTTGGGCATTTCAGACCATAATATGTGACGTGAATAATCATAGCGTTCAATATGGCTATGGGCTTCTTTGATTCTAATAACATGAAATATATTAGTATTTGGGGTGATGTGGCTGAGAAGTGGAGAAAGGCCATATCCTGGAAAGATTTCTGTCATTCTAAATAGTGTTCACTTGGTACTGAAGGTAATAGTGGACTTAAGAAACATTTTAAGCAAAGCAATGGCAGGACTAGATATGCATCTTCACTCTTAAGTGTTTTATGGTTATATATTATATACTATAATGTGTAATAATTTTGTAATAATTATTAATATATAATAGTTTTTTATATATGTTTTAAATTTTTGATTAGTTTTTGAAATTTCAGTTTTTGAATTTATTATTCACATTTTCAAAAATCAAAACAATCGAAAAGGCATATAATAAATTATCTCATATTCATTCCTGCCCCAAAACATTCATCTCAAATGCCCCAATAAACAGATAGCCACTTTCATTAGTTGCATAAAAATGCAAAAATATAAATATATTTCTCATTTCCCTTTTTTCTTACATAAAACATAACATACTCTACTACAAGTTCTACACTTTGCTTTTTTCTCTACTTAATAATAGATCTTGAAGATTTTCCCCTGTCAGTACATAGAAAGCTTCCTCAATCTTTTACAACTACTTAGTATTTATAAATGAATACTCTCATTGGAATGTAAAAGAAAGATTGGGGAAAGGGAAAGCCGTGGGAATCTAGGCAAAAAAATGATAAGACCCCTGAAAAAGGAGTAGAGCTGAGAGCTTGGAGGAATGCTAAGAAGCTAGAATCCACGAAACTGGGGGATAAATTGGAGAGGAGATGTGGTCAAGAAAATAATCAAAAATGACTCTAGGGTTATGGCCAGGGCAATTGGTGAATTAGGTGATGGAGCACTGGATGAGAGAAGGGAAGCACTGGAGGAGCAGATTGGGATAGGGAAGACCGGAGGGAGAGGACGACTTGAGTTTTCAACATGTAGTTTCCTGGGCCATTTGTGTATCCAGGCAAAGGTATCCAGTAGTAAGTATAAAGCTCAGGAAAGAGGTGAGAGGTGGAGAGTTTGGAATCACTGGAGTATAGAGAATGATTAAACCCTTGGATATAGATGAAATCATCCAGCAAGAATACAGAACAAGATAATAAAAGCAGGTGATGATAGAATTCCCCTGCATTTAAGAGGCAGCTGGAGGAAGAAGAATAAATATTACTTGATGTTAGAAGATTAGAATAGCTTTTGCTATACCTTGTCCTTTGGAGGTGTTCCACACACAAGCATACACACACACACACACACACACACACACACACATACACACATACGTGCAGGCCCACAGTCGATCTGGAAAGCACTGCCTTTAGATCTAGAAAAGACAGTCCCAGCCCTGAGCTCTGTGCTTTGAAGGAACTGACCTTGGCCTTCCTCCAACTTTTCCCTTTCCTATAGAATGAAAAGTCCATGGAACCAGAAGAACACATCCACTAGGAGCCTGGTCCATGCCAGCCTCACATCCAGACCATACTCCGGGTATCTGGGATCCCATAATTATCTGTCTTCGTGGCCCTATCTGCACCCAGGGCACGTGTGGCTCTTTCCCTAGTCTGTTCTCCTGAGGGGAGGGTGTGCCCATTCTCTGGTTTTCATCTTGGTAGGCTCAATTTATGTCAAGAGGTAGCTGTTTATGGGACATGTGGAAGAAGCAGGGAAGAGTGAACTGGGGTACTCACACAGAAATGCCTGCAGATCTTCATGGCGTGGGTGGGAGCTGGGAATTGGAGAAGAAAACTGACAGACCAAGGGCCAGAGGCTGCAGCCAGCTCTCCCCACCCACCACATCATGCAAAGAGTCTGAGAATGCCAAATTCATACTGGCCCTCCAGGCTATTGCAAATGTAGATTTGTCAAATTAGAAGACAGTATATATTCAATTCGGCAGTGTATTAGGCTGATTTATAACTTGTAAACATCTAGACATATGGTATATGGGCCTCCATGTGTATTCTTGAGCTGGCCCCAAAAGTTTATGGCTTGGCTAGGAAGAAATAATTAGCAGCCAATAAGGAAGGGTGGAGTAACACTTATAGGAAGAAAACACTTTTAAGTACATTTGAAGAAAAGTTGATTATTCAGCCATCAGCACATGTTCTTGTTCCCAGAGCCATGGGTTCTGCATTAGCTCCTTTGATCCTAATAACATTTGACTTTACACAAGAGTAAACAGAGATGCAGGGAGATCAGTGAGTTAACACAGTTAGTAGTTGCTGGGGATTAGTTCTCAGGAGTACTCAAGTTCCAAACCAAGATTATTTCTACCATGTTCTGCTGCCTTAAGCTTGAGAATGCCAAAGCCCTTTTTTTCTTTTACAAAATGACATGAACATCTCACTAAGACAAATGTATGGTCTTAAACTCATGTGGTAGATTTGAAATTCATGATGCAGTCTTGAAAAGTGACCCGCTATGTCATCTTGTGTATCATCTGCTGAGGTATATCTAGTTTGGAAATAAGCAACTAAGCTCTAGGTCATTTCTTAGATACAACTTTCTCACCAGAAAACATACACCCTAGTGCACCATGAAAATCACGTTTTACCATTGACATTACGGGTGAGCAGTTAGTAACTTATTATTGCAATCATTCCATTTAGTCCATATTTAGAAAAAAGAAAACCATACATAGTATTAATATATAGACTCAAGAAAACCTAAAACTATACAGTATAAAACTTAATATATTGTGTATTTATACCAGAAAAGGGTGCTTTGGGTGCCATCTCGAGCTGATGTTGACTCCATGGAATGTTAATGGTAAATTTTTAAGTGCATTGTATAAATAAGAAACAATTCATTAAAATGGGTTTATAGTGTTTGAAGGGTTTATAAATCATATTTCAGAAGACAAATTGCCTGTACTTGAGTTCATGCCTGAGTACCTCCCTGATTTCGCTGGACTGGAGAACAAGAGATCATGCCCACCTAGTTTCACCGGAGATCGTTATTTTCACATGAAAATATTTGAAAATGAAAAAGTTACTTAGTAAAAAAAAAATTAAGGAAAATTTTGTAATATAAACAAGGGCAAGTTAGCATGGTACCAAAAAAAAGAAGCTTCTGGAAGTTACATATTTAATACAGATATTAGCTCATCTTGGCTACAATGCCAGCTGAGAACTCCTTTCACTGTCCCTGCAGCATTAGAAATATGGATGCCTCCACATCTACATGTCCCTCATGTGTACTGGGCAACTAAGGCTCAGTAACTAACCACCACAGGTTACTCAGGGCCACAGAAGCAGAAGCCCAATGTATCTTTGATTTGCCTGGGGCTCAAGATTCCCTGGGAAAGGTCTTGAACTGTTATAGGGTTCAGGTTTAGACTGATGTGTGTGAAACAATGCCTCTTGCCTTCCAGGGAGGGAAACATGGAACACTGGGAGTAAACAAAGAGCATCGCCTGACTCTCATACTTAATGCCAGAGGGTTCCAGTCCTGTGTGTGGTCATCTTTGACCCAATGCCCCTCATCCCGGGAGCCCCTGAGTGATCTGCTAGATGTCAATGAGTTTGTGCCACTGGGACCCAAACCACTGCGGTGTGGGAGCCTGCTGTGAAAGACCTGGTCACAGACAATACGAGAACCACTGGGCCAGAGGAGAATGGCAGCAGTGACACCATAGTCAAAAGCAACCATGTGACCACAGGATGGTGGTGGAGTGATGGCCACACATGGCCTCTGGCACTGGAGCTTCCATCATAAGCTTCCCTTCTGGGACTCCTAGGACAAGTAGACTTGACTTACACCAACAGGATGGCCTAAGGGACACTCAATTCCTGAGTAAGTACTTTTAAGGCTTCTCAGAGATATCGAGTGAAGAGAAGCTGCAGGAAGTCAGGACCTATCTATGACTGCTAGGCAAGCTCAGAGCATCAGGATGTGGGTAGAAAGAGAATATATTGGCCTGGCACAGTGGCTCACACCTGTAATCCTAGCACTTTGGGAGGCCGAGGTTGGCGGATGACGAGGTCAGGAGTAAAAGATCAGCCTGGCCAACGTGGTGAAACCCTGTCTCTACTAAAAATACAAAAATTAGCCAGGCGTGGTGGCATGTGCCTATAATCCCAGCTACTCAGGAGGCCGAGGCAGGAGTGTTGCTAGAACCCAGGAGGCAGAGCTTGCAATGAGCTGAGATCATGCCATCATGCCATTGCACTTCACCCTGAGTGACAGAGTGAGGCTTCATCTAAAAAAAAAAAAGAAGAAAATATTCACCAAATGGAGAAGCCAGGCGCACGCATAACATTATATCTACACACAAGTTACATAGTATACAGACATGCATATCATGTAGTATACAGAATATTAAGGGGCAATTTTGCCATCTGATCTCTTAGCACTGAAATGAAAGTTATAATTGTCCTTAAAGCGTGTCTTCATTTAATTTTAAACGTCACTTTAGGGTAAATAGATACCATACTTGTTATACTATATGCATATCCATAATACAGTCATTTAACATATTTATTAAATGATTTAATGTGTCGAGCACTGTACAAGGCACTGGGTAAATCCAATGTGATCCCTGATCTTGGATATCCTATAACCAAGATCCACTCCAAGGCCGGGCACAGTGCCTCACGCCTGTAATCCCAGCACTTTGGGAGGTCGAGGCAGGTGGATCACAAAGTCAAGAGATCGAGGCCTTCCTGGCCAACATAGTGAAACCCCGTCTCTACTAAAAATGCAAAAATTAGCTGGGCATGGTGGTGGGTGCCTGTCATCCCAGCTACTTGGGAGGCTGAGGCAGAATAATCGCTTGAACCCGGCAGGCAGAGGTTGCAGTGAGCAGAGATCGCACCACTGCACTCTAGCTTGGCGACAGAGCGAGACTCCCTCTCAAAAAAAAAAAAAAAAAAAAGATCCACTTCAAATGAGGTTACACTCAAAATATTTCATCGAAATCTTAAGTCTGAGGCATGCTGGTTTCTACCTATTTATTTTATACATGGAAAATGAGATATTTTAAATTGTTACTTCAGTAAAATATAGCAGCATATCAATGGTAAGAACAGGGCCAGCCTTATGGGCTTGTGACCTGTACCCCCAACCTAGAAAGGCCCCATTCTTGATTTAGTACTCTGCTGTCATCATCTTCAAATTTGTAATAATTTTTGAACAGGAAAAGCCCACATGTTAATTTTTCACTGGATCCTGCAAATTATGCAGCAACTTTTGGGTCAGAACAGTTTTGCTGCCCTGGGTATAGACAGTGTGTTGCTCATGTAAATGGGCAGGGTTGACAGATTTAGCAAACAAACAGACAGGACACCCAGTTTCAAGATAGGCAGCAAATACTCCATGGGAATACTTATAATCATATCCCACATACTTCATGGGCCATATCTATGCCAAAATGTTATCCATTCTTTATCTGAAATTCAAGTGTAACTGGCTGTTCTGTATGTGATCTGGTCACCCTTCTCATAGGGAGAGCATCTGGTCCCAGGGTAATGACTACTACACACTATTCTGCTTTCTGAAGTGTCTTAGTTTGTCAATCAACTTTATGGTTTCTAGACAAAGGGCTTAAAAAGAAGCTGGATATGTATGGATTCTCTGTGGCCCAAAGCACGTGGAGAACTCTTGAAAGCAGAGCTTCTTGCACTTTTGCTTTTAGAGAGAAGAGCAGCTGCGAAAGTCTCAGAATGGTAGCAGGAGAGGGAGGGATGGTTAAATATGAGGGTCTTATGAGAGTTAGATGGACTTCCTGGATTTTATAACTTAAAAATTATTTTCAGTGTGAGATTACACCAAAAATTGGCATCACATGTCCCACCTAATGGCTCGCAGATAAGTTTTGAGGAGGCTTTCGTTGAATGGACAAAGTCAAGAAATGGAGGAAAATGTGAAAGACACTGCAGCATCCCAAACCAACTAAGTTGTAGAGAGTGTGTGCCAAAAATCTTTGCTGTGGAATTTTTAATTTCACTTGTTTTGGACTAATTTGTATATTTATTTAAATTCCCTGTACAGTTTTTCCTTTAGATAGTGGAATTGTTTGAATATGGCCCAATGGTGGTTGTTAATAAATGTCAGCTTATTAACATTGACCCAATTCTTAATCCTCTACCTCCTAACATCTATCCCTACCATTTTCCTAAAGCTATTCTCCTAAAATCCCCAATTTTCTTTTATCTTTCAAATCGAGCAATATGTTTTCAATCTTGGCGTTCTCTCTCCTTTAGCTTCCGTGACACTTGCTTATCCTGATCTGCTTTCCGAATTTCTAGCTCCTCTACCCTTGTCTGACTCCACGTTGCCTTCACTATGCTTAAACACTGGCAATCCACAGGCTCTGGCTTGGTCTTATTGTCTGTTGTTTGTTTGTTTTCTTTATACTGTCCTCTCCCTCTGCAATCTCATCCTTCTCATAGCTTCCACACCTATGTGCTGGTGTGCTGGAGCTGACTTGTATCAGCTCCCAAGAGCTGCTTGTTAGCATCACTTCCCAATTTCATGTTCAGTGGGCTCATGTGAGATTAGAAAATCAGTGAACTCGGCCGGGCGCGGTGGTTCACACCTGTAATCCCAACATACTGGGAGGCAGAGGCGGGTGGATCACCTGAGGTCAGGAGTACAAGATCAACATGCCCAACATGGTGAAACTCCATCTCAACTAAAAATACAAAAAATTAGTCAGGCGTGGTGGCGGGCACCTATAATCCCAGCTACCTGGGAGGCTGAGGCAGGAGAATTGCTTGAACCCAGGAGGTAGAGGTTGCAGTGAGCCGAGATCGCGCCACTGCACTCCAGCCTGGGCAACAAGAGCGAAACTCCGTCCAAAAAAAAAAAGGAATTAAAATCAGTGAACTCTGCAAATCTAGCTCCCCTTCTCCCTCACCCCAATACCCGGTAATTTAAC
The DNA here is from genome assembly GCF_008728515.1 of Papio anubis. NCBI lineage: Eukaryota > Metazoa > Chordata > Mammalia > Primates > Cercopithecidae > Papio > Papio anubis. Next base: position 51,896,615 of record NC_044990.1, on the reverse strand, counting down.
GTTTTACATGATGCCACTGTCCATATCCAGTATTCAAGGCCTTTTACACCCTGGTTCCAGCCTATCCTGAAGCTTGATCATCAAACTTCTCCCTTCATGCGTCTTCTCCTCTAATCAAAGGAGACCACACTGTACCTATCCCAATGACTATAAGCCATTGACCACACTGTCCCTATCCCAATGACTATAAGCCATCAAATATGCTGTACTTATCCCAATGACTCTAAGCCATCCACTACTCTGCCTTTGTTCATGCCATCTTCCACAGTCTTCTCCATAAAATACTCCCTCTAGCCTCAGCCTTGCTTTCTGACTTTCTGTTTCAATATTAGAACTTCTTGTCTGGTGTTTATCACATTCCAACTTGCATCAGAGTTAGGTGTAGGTTTGTTGTTTCTCCTTCTCAAAGTCAAAAGTACATCAAATCATGACCCAAATATTTGTGTCTGTCTGGTTTTTAAAAAATATTTATTTATTTATTTATTGAAACAGTGTCTCACTCCATCACCTAGCCTTAAGTGCAGCAGCACATTCATAGCTCACTGCAACCTCAAATTCCTGAGCTCAAGCAGTCTTCCCATTTCAGTCTCCCAAATAGCTGGGACCACAGGCTCAAGCCACCAATGCCTAGCTAATTTTAAAATTTTTTATAGAGATGGAGTCTTGCTATGTTTTCAGGGCTGGTCTCAAACTCCTGGCCTCAAGGCATCCTACTACCTCAGCCTCCCAACGTCCTGGGATTTTACGCATGAGCCGCCAGTGCGTGACTAGTTTTTTTATAATATAATGTTTGTCTCCTACTATCTCTAGGCCACTAATTTAATGTATTCACACATCAAATAGGTTTTTCAAATCACTGGATTTATTCAAGTGAAAAAAGAGTCAGACCTTATAGAGTGCCTTTACAGGATAAGAAAATGATTTACACCTGGTGCAGTGGCTTATACCTGTAATCTCAGCACTTTGGGAGGCCAAGGTGGGCGGATCACGAGGTCAGGAGTTCAAGACCAGCCTGACCAACATGAGGAAACCCTGTCTCTACTAAAAATACAAAAAATTAGCCAGGCATGGTGGCGCATGTCTTTAATCCCAGCTACTCAGGAGGCTGAGGCAGGAGAATCACTTGAGCCTGGGAGACGGAGGTTACAGCAAGCTGAGATGGCACCATTGCACTCTAGCCTAGCCTGGGGGACAGAGCAAGACTCTGTCTCAAAAAAAAAAAAAAAAAAAACCAACCAAACAAACAAACAAAAAAACCTGGAAAATAATTTAGTATTTTTAAAAATTTTTTATTTTTAATTCAATAATTTTGGGTAACAGGTTGTTTTCGGTTACATCGATAAGTGTTTCAGTGGTGATTTCTGAGATTTTGGTGCACTTATTGCCCAAGCAGTATACACTGTATTCATTATGTAGTGTTTTATCCCTTGCCCCCTCCCACCCTTCCCTGAGTCTCCACAGTTCATTATATCATTCTTATGCCTTTGCATCCTCATAGCTTAGCTCTCACTTAGAAGTGAGAACATATGATGTTTGGTTTTCCATTCCTGAGTTACTTCACGTAGAATAATGGTCTTCAACTCCATCCAGGTTGCTGCGAATGTCATTATTTCATCCCTTCTTTATGTCTGAGTGCATTCCATGGTCTATATATACCACATTCTCTTTATCCACTTGTTGGTTGATAGGCATTTAGGCTGGTTCCATATTTTTGCAATTGCTAATTGTGCTGCTATAAACGTGTGTGTGCAAGTGTCTTTTTCATATAATGACTTATTTTCCTCTGGGTAGATACCCAGTAGTGGGATTACTGGATCAAATGGTAGTTCTACTTTCAGTTCTTTAAGGAATCTTTATACTGTTTTCCACAGTGGTTGTACTAGTTTACATTCCCACCAGCAGTGTAAAAGTGTCCCCTTTTCACCACAACCACGCCAATATCTATTATTTTTTAATTTTTAAATTATGGTCATTCTTATAGGAGTAAGGTGGTAGCTCATTGTGGTTTTAATTTGTATTTCCCTGATACCTAGTGAGTTTTAGCATTTTTTTCACATGTTTACTGGCCATTTGTGTATCTTCTTTTGAGAATTGTCTATTCATGTCCTTAGCCCACTTTTGATGGGATTATTTGTTTTTTTCTTGCTAACTTGTTTGAGCTCCTTGTAGATTCTTGATATTACTCTTTCGTCAAGTGCAGTATTTGCAAATATTTTCTCCCACTCTGTGGGTTATCTGTGAACTCTGCTGATTATTTCTTTTGCTGTGCAAAAGCTTTTTAGTTTAACTAGGTACCATCTATGTATCTGTTTTGTTGTATTTGCTTTTGGGTTCTTGGTCATAGACTTTTTGCCTAAGCCAATATCTAGAAGAATTTTTCTGATGTTATCTTCTAGAATTTTTATGGTTTCAGGCCTTAGATTTAAGTCTTTGATCCATCTTGAGTTGATTTTTGTATAAGGTGAGAGATGAGGATCCAGTTTCATTCTTCTACATGTAGCTTGCCAATTATCTTAGGACCATTTGTTGAGTAAGTGTCTTTTCTCCAGTTTAGGTTTTTGTTTGCTTTGCCGAAGGCCAGTTGACTCTAAGTATTTGGCTTTATTTAAGGGTTCTCTGTTCTGTTCCACTGGTCTATGTGCCTATTTTTTATACCAGTACCATACTGTCTGGTAACTACAGCCTTGTTGTATAGTTTGAGGTCGGGAAATGTGATGCCTCCAGATTTGTTCTTTTTGCTTAGTTTTGCTTTGGCTATGAGGGCTCTTTTTTGATTACATATGAATTTTAGGATTGTTTTTTCTAGTTCTGTGAAGAATTGTGATGATATTTTGATGGGAATTGCATTGAATCTGTAGATTGCTTTTGGCAACATGGTCATCTTCACAATATTGACTTTGAATCTCTTTGATTGCATAAGTCTGAGAGTGATGTCAAGACACTCTTTAAAAAATTATGCCTTGGTTTTACTGAGAACCAAAGACTTTTAAAAATATGAATGGGAATAGAAGAATCCTTTTTAGCTGCAGAAAAAAAAAAAGAATATGGGAAGTCATTACCTACTCACATTAGATCATAGCTAACATATCACATTGAAATTGTTTCAACAAGTATTGAGTTCCTTCTCTATGGAAGACACAATATCATGTGCTGCACCTCATAAAATAGTTTGAATTATCAGAAAACAGAATCCCTTCCTCAATTTTTGTGTGCTAATGGCATTGAAAACAAAAAGGGTGATTCATGTAGAGTAATTCATATTAAAATTTAAAATGCATTAAAATTAAATAAAGAGCATGCTTCAAGAGCACATATAATTTACATTTGGGTAACGAGTGAATAGATACTTCCTTTTCTGAATTTTCCCTTGATGTGCCATGAGCAATGTCAACTCTTGATGCCTTCAGCTTTTAAATGGAGTGCAGTGATAGAAGTAGAATTTTAATACCCATTTGCTTGGGCTCTTTCTCTCAAAAAAAAAAAAAGTGTTTTGTATGTTTCTTTATCCATATCTTTTTCTTTTTTTTTTTTTTTTGAGATGGAGTCTTGCTCTGCTGCCAGGCTGGAGTGCAGTGGTGTGATCTCAGCTCAGCGCAACCACTGGGAACTCCGTCTCCCAGGTTCAAGCAATCCTCCTGCCTAAGTCTCCTGAGTAGCTGGAACTACAGGCATGCGCCACCACACACAGCTAATTTTTGTATTGTTAGTAGAGACAGGTTTTCACCATATTGGCCAGTATGGTCTCGATCTCTTGACCTCATGATCTACCCGCCTTGGCCTCCCAAAGTTCTGGGATTACAGGCGTGAGCCACCGTGCCTGGCCCTCCTTATTTATATCTTGATAGCTTCCTCCACTTAATGTTACTGTTACTAATAGTGGTTGGGGTGTGTGTGTGTGTGTGTGTGTTGGAACTAGGAAATGTAGAGTGGAGCATTGTGGTAATTTCTGAGCTGTTACACTCTCATATCATGCACATATGCAAAAGAGGATTTCATTAGGATATGGAACATTCCACACATTAGTGAGACCCAACTTAATTCCATGCAAGTGGTATGTGATGGTAAACACTGGAAACCTAGGATTTCTTATAAGCTAATGTGTTCACACTATGCAGAGAGCAGCTGTCAGCCTGGACATTTATATTTTAGCAATCCTCTTGGACAAGACTTTTAAACTACAACCCAGATGCAGGCGGCAGGATGCAGGAGACATGGCCTTCAGGGGAAATTTACTCTGCAATTCTGCAATTTCTCAGCAGGGCTGGACTCTGCTCAGTAATTATTCTAGCTCAGGGGAAATCCTAGATCTTGACAATTCTCCAGGAAAAGAAGGTGGGTGGAGCAACAATGCTCTTCCACCCCCAGAATTGCCTGGTAACTTGGAATCATTGGAGAGTGCCCAGCTTGTTCTGGGAAAGAACATATATCCTAGCTGGAGTTAGTTCTTCCACTAGCAGTAAGACAGTCCTTCCTCTATCTTAGCCATGTCAGCAGTTTCCAAAACTCCGTCTTGGGAAGACAATAGTGCTCGTGCCAATGCCACCCATATAGCACCTTTATACAAACACACAAAAGGCACCCCTCAGAGTCAGTGTAGCCTCACCTCAGGGTGTATGGCCCAGTGAGCAAGGTGCACATGGGATTTTAGCCCCAGCCTGCTATCTTCTCCACTGGGTGCCCTTGTGCAAAGCACAGCCTACATGTACAATAGCTCCAACTTATACTTTTCATTTGCTGTTCTCATTCAAATATTATAAACAAAGCAGCAACCATCGGGTGTTTCGGGCTTAATATTTGCAATCTTCGGCAACACCTTGATAACAGTCCATTAAGTGAGATCTGCTGATAGTAAGCTCCCTGATTAAACCTTTGGCTTCCCAGTTTGCCATATCCTGTCTGCTTCAGACACATCATTACCCAGGTTATAAGCTGATGTGTCCAAGATAAAGCCTGAATTTAAGATGACTCTCACAGTGGTTTATTTGTAAGACACGTCAGAAAATTTCAAATTATTTTAAGTCTGTCTTGCATGACTTCGTGTTGCAATCTTACCTGTTATAATCTTCAAGTCATGAAATAACTTTGCAAAAGAATTGTTCATGTACTCTAAAATAATTCTAGGGAATTTCTCCTGAGGTTTGTGGAGGTTACAAGAAATTTTTTTAAAAGGGTAGCAGCACTATGCTGAAAATATGTTCCCTTTCAGCTAAGCCACCAACATAAACCATATGTCACTTGTTTCTCTGTGGGAGAAGTGTCCTTTGCAAGGGCAGCCTTCAAGGCACAGGGAACACAGAAGGTCATCTCCCCACCGAAGCAGGAGACCTCCTCACAGGAGAGAAAAGAAGGAAGCCAGAGCACCAGGTTGCTGACTAGCAAGGGTTAAACAAGCAGTGGAGAAGTGGAAACAGATGAGAATGATTCTTGTCATTTCTCTGCTGCAACCTTGCCTACCACTGTGTTTAGGACAGAATAGGTGTTCAATGAATGTTTACTACATGATTATTAATCATTAATTACTGTTGCACAATGACTTTGGTACATATGCGACCATCCAGACTCTGTTTATTTATATGTGGAAAATCAACCCAGGGTTTTCAGCTCAGTTTTGGTTCATGCCTTGAGAGACCAAGATACTGGCTTAATTTTACAAATTCCAAAATGGATTCTATTTTTCTGACTTTTAGACACAGTGAACATGCCTATGATCACACGTGCGTCAACTGCATAAGCATATCCTGACAGGTTTAAAAAAATAATAGCTATTTAATTTACAAGGAATGTTGCTATTATTAAGGACATGTCAGTTCCAATGGATTAGGGCAGATCATCACATTTTACAAACTGCCAACATGTAGTGACACTTTCCTCTATAGGATGAGTTTCATCAGATTGAAGTGCTGGTTTCTGGTTTATAATTCAATCCATTTCGCTGACTCACAGAGGGTGGAGTAAAATGACAACGTCCTTCGGTCCTTCAGTCAGAGCTTTTCTTATTACTGGGTGATTATGCATTTATCTTCTTACCACATGAGGTGCTGTGTAAAACCATGGTCAATAATTACCACCCTGCAACGGACTTTTATGTACTCTAGAGCTGCCCTCATATAAACACGTTGGATCAGAGAAAACAAATGAAACATAAGACTGTCATTAAATCAAGAAAGTTTGGAGGGACAGGAAGAAAGAAAAATACCATGCTTGTGCCAGCACAAACGTTGCCCAACAGGAGACTCCAATAGCCAGCCACCTTCACTGTCAGGTGCATTATGCACAGTTACAGTTACTGCCTGTTGTAAAGGGATGAAAACACTGGCCAGATACAGCACAACAAAGCTTGCATTGTACACATAAGTATATAGGAATATAAATATGAAAAGCCAAATGCTATCTCTGTTGAAAGAAAATAGGAGCCCTTTCGTGCCAACAACTGTCTGAACTGGGAAATTAGGTTTAGGCTTAAACCTTCCTCCCTCTCCCACGCTCCTACTTTTTGAGGAGTTGATGTTCTCTGATACTTTTGACCAAATGTGCACAGACAGCTGTTGAAGTGTGATAAGGAATTTGTGCCCTTCTACAGTAGGCATGAAGGACTCCAGAGAACCTGGGGTTGTGTGATAGTTCAGAAACTACCAGGAGATACAATGACGGTGAAATTATAAACTCCCTCTAGTGCTTTTTATGTTTAATGTATGTTCCTTTCTAGCTAAGCCCATTTAAAATTAGGAACAACAGACCTTTGCCAAACGCTTTGGTAGTACTGCCTCTGTGTCCTGTGCCAGTGACAGCCCTTACCTCCTCCCTAAAAGCAACAACTGTCCAGACGTTGACAGTCATCACTTCCTCCCTTTTCTTCATGGTTTATCCCCTAAATGTGCATCCTTCTACACAACAGTTCAGTATGTGAACTATTTAAAAATAAGTATCTTTGAGGGCTCTCAATTTATAGCTCCCCCTCCCCATTTTTGCTTTTTGCAATTTGAAGAAATCAAGTGATTTGGCCTGTGAAGTTTCCTGTAGATTGGATTTTGATGATTTAATCCCTCTAAGGTAACTCCAGCTATTTTTTTTTTCCTGGTCTCTGAATTTTCTGAGGCTTCATTCTCTTCAGGTTTACTTTTTTTTTTTTTTTTGAAATAAGCTTATGGGTGACAATGTGTTTTTGCATTGAGGGGCACTTAAAAAAATTAGGGGCCGGGCGCAGTGGCTCACGCCTGTAATCCCAGCACTTTGGTGGTCAAGGGAGGGTGGATCATCTGAGGTCAGGAGTTCGAGACCAGCCTGACCAACATGGTGAAACCCCACCTCTACTAAAACTACAAAAAACAGCTAGGCATGATGGCATATGCCTGTAATCTCAGCTACTCAGGAAGGCTGAGGCAGAAGAATCGCTTGAATCCAGGAGGTGGAGGTTGCGGTGAGCCGAGATCACGCCACTGCACTCCAGCCTGGGCAACAAGAGCAAAGCTCAGTCTCCAGAAAAAAAAAAAAAAAAAAAAAAAAAAAAAAAAAAAAAAAAAAAAAAAACAAGAAAAAGTAACAAACAACGATAAAAACAATACAAATGAAAACATACCGTATAACAACTGTTTACTTAACATCTACATTGTATCATAAGTAATCATAAGTAATCTAGAGATGATTTAGAGTATATAGGAGGATGTGCATAGCTTATATGCAAATACTGCGTGCCATTTTATATATGTGACTTGAGCATCCACAGATTTTGGTATCTATGGTGGGCTGGGGAGTGCCCAGGAACCAATTCCCTACAGACACTAAGGGATGACTGCATAGCCGATTCTTGAGTATCTGTGTCAATAAAGCAGAATGGCAGCATATTGATGGAAAAGAAAAACAATCAATGAATCCTGAATATTTCTCCTTGAAAAGTGTTCCTGTATTTACATTTTACTGTAGATATGCCTCAATTCTGGAGATCTGAAATATTTTAAACAAATTAATGAAGCCCTAATTCTGGAGAAGGTGGAGGACAAGCCATCTCCCCCATTCCATTAACTGCACAATTCCTCCCCGACTTTGTGCAAAAAACTGACCATGTTGACAGTCAACACTGCACAGCATGGATAATGAAAATGTGGCATATATACACAATGGAATACTATTTAGCCATAAAAAAGAATGGAATCCTGTCTTTTACAGCAATATAGATGAACCTGGAGCATATTGTGCCAGGTGAAATAAGCCAGGCAGAGAAAGACAAATACCACATGATCTCACTCACATGTGGAATCTGAAAAGGTGTTCTTACAGAAGTAAGAGTGAAATAATGGTTACCAGAGGATGGGGAGGGAAGCGGAAAAGTGGGATAGAGAAAGATTGGGTGCAAAACTCTGATCAGATACAAGTTTTACTGTTCTATTGCATAGTAGGATGATGACTAGAATTAACAGTAATATTGTTATGTATTTCAAAATAGCTAGAAGAGAGGTTTTAAAATGTTCTTATCACGAAGAAATGATAAATATTTAAGGTGATGGATATGGTAATTACCCTGATTTGCTCATTATACAGTGTATACACATACCAGAACACCATGCTATTCCCCATAAATATGTACAATTATGTGTCAATCTTAAATAAATATTTTTATAATTTTAAAAATAAGAAAATCCTACTGCACATGCATTAGCCTCAGCAAAACCAAATGAGAAAATCGTGTGGGCAATCACGAACAAAGCATTACTTATCTATATATATATAGGATAAGAGCTACACATACACACCACAACAAGAGCGTTCTCTTTTACAGAAGCAGAAGCTCTTCTTAGCAATTCTTTATCACCCTGGGCATGGAAGAGCAGAAGGAATGCAATTTCTCCTATGACATACTCCTACTTCAGTTATTCTAACTTAAGCCTTGTTGAGCTTCATTTTGATAAGCAGTAAAATATGAAGGTGACAGATCTGCCTTATTGATGTTTCATCTTGATTTTCCTTAATCCTAAAGGAGGCTCCTCCAGAAATTTGAACCCAATAGCTTTGCAAAAATATTATGTACAAATCCAGACATTTTGCTCATCAGTTCAAGGAAACATTTATTTCAGTGCTTTCGTTCAGAATATTAGTTCTAAGAGCTGTTGGTAGAGCCCCTATGAAGTTAAGTTTTTCAAGCTAAGTCATCTTGGAAAAATGACCTTCTTGGAATTTCTTGATGAACAGTGTCATAGCAAAGGCTTGTGAAAGTAATATCATAAAGAAACTTCTTTGTTGTGTACATGGTTTTCCAAAATTCTTTAACAATGAAATCTTTTTGGGGAATATCTACAAGCATCATGTAGAACTTATATTGACAAAACATATTTTTGGAATATTCTGTTTAAAGAAGAATAAGAGTGGGAAACCTATTATCTGTATGTAAGAGGAAAAAAATCCAAACAAAAAGTAAAAGATTTTAATAACACTTCAATACTTTGTATTGAAAAATAACTTTACAAGTTAACAGAAGAGTGAATCCCTGATCAAGCAATATTATGGCTATAGTCTTATATGAAAATTGATTATATATCTTCATATACTTTATTTTTATTGGTTACTCATTTGCATTCTTCTTAGAATGATAATATGATAGTAATAGTTTTCCTTTTTTAAGAAACACTATTTGGATTTAACATATTGAGTACAAATTGTGCTTAAAAATTAAGAAACTACAATGTTGAATGTAATTTATGAGGCTGTGAATTATATACCAAGCCAGATTTGTTGTAACTTTTATTTTAAGTTCAAGGGTACATGTGCAGGTTTGTTACACAGGTAAACTTGTGTCATGGAGGTTTGCTGTACAGATTATTTCATCACCCAAGTATTTAACTTAGTACCCATTAGTTATTTTTCCTGATCCTCTCCCTGCTCCCACCCTCCACCCTCCAGTAGGCCCCAACGTGTGTTGTTCCCCTCTATGTGTCCATGTGTTCTCATCATTTAGCTACTACATTTAAGTGAGAATATGCTGTATGTGGCTTTCTGTTCCTGTGTTAGTTTGCTAAGGATAATGGGCTCAGCTCCAACCATGGTCCCTCAAAAGACATAATCTCATTCCTTTTATAGCTGCATAGTATTCCATGGTGTACATGTATCGTATTTTCTTTATCCAGTCTACATTGATGGGCATTTAGGTTGATTCCATGTCTTTGCTATTGTGAATAGTGTTGTGATGAACATTCACATGTATCTTTATGGTAGATCAATTTATATCCTTTGGGTATATAGTCAGTAATGGTGTTGCTGGGTTAAATGGTAATTCTGTTTTAAGTTCTTTGAGAAATTGCCAAACTTCTTTCCACTATGGCTGAACTAAGTTACATTCCCACCAGCAGAGTATAAGTGCTCCTTTTCTTCACAATCTCTTCAGCATCTATTATTTTTTGACGTTTTAATCACAGCGATTCTGACTGGTGTGAGATGGTATCTCATTGAAGTTTTGATTTGCATTCCTCTAATGATTAGTGATGTTGAATATTTTTTCATATGCTTGTCGATCATGTGTATATCTTCTTTTGAAAAGTGTTCATGTCCTTTGCCCACTTTTTAATGGGGTTGTTTGTTTTTTGCTTATGCATTTGTTTGAATTCCTTATAGGTTTTGGATAGTAGACCTTTGTCAGATGCATAATTTGCAAAAATTTTCTTTCATGTTGTAGGCTGTCTATTCACCCTGTTGATAGTTTCCTTTGCTGGGCAGAAGCTTTTTAGTTTAATCAGATCTCATGTGTCAATTTTTGCTTTTGCTGCAATTGCTTTTGACATTTTCCTCATGACATCTTTGCCTGTGCCTATGTTGATGTGGTTTGGCTGTGTCCCCATTCAAATCTCAACTTAAATTATATCTCCCAGAGTTCCCACGTGTTGTGGGAGGGACCTGGGGGAGGTAATGGAAACATGCGGGTCAGTCTTTCCTATGCTATTCTCATGACAGTGAATAAGTCTCACGAAATCTGATGAGTTTAGCAGGGGTTTTCGCTTTTGCTTCTTTGTCATTTTCTCTTGCTGCCACGATGTAAGAAGTGCCTTTCCTCTCCTGCCATGATTTGCCTCCCCAGCCATGTGGAACTGTAAGTCCAATTAAACCTCTTTTTTCCCCCAGTCTCGTGTATGTCTTTATCAGCAGCGTGAAAATTGACTAATACACATGTCCAGAATGGTGTTGCCTAGGTTGTCTTCCAGAGCTTTTGTAGTTTTGAATTTTACTTTTGAGTCTTCACTCCATCTGCAGTTAGTTTTTTTTATTTTGAGATAGAGTCTTTCTGTGGTTTCACAGGCTGGAGTGCAGTGGCACAATCTCAGCTTACTGCAGCCTCAACCTCCCAGAATCAGGTGATTCTCCCACTTCAGCCTCCCAAAGCGATGGGACTATAGGTGCACACCACAATGCCCGGTTAATTTTTGTAATTTTAGTAGAGACAAGGTTTCACTATGTTGCCCAGACTGGTCTCAAACTCCTGGACTCAAGCAATCCACCTGCCTTGGCCTCCCAGAGTGCTGGGATTACAGGTGTGAGCCACCACACCCAACTATCTTCAGTTAATTTTTGTACATGATGTAAGGAAGGGGTCCAGTTTCAATCTTCTGCGCATGCCAAGTCAGATTTTTTCCATTGATTTTCATTCTGTGACCTGTTAAAAAAGTTGAGATTTCTAAAAGTCATTTTTTCTTAAATTCTCATGATTGAAATAAAGATGTTCTCAGGATTGAAATAAGGATGATTGAAATCAGGATTCAAATAAAGAATTAAGATTTTCCTTACATTTTGGAGTTTCAAATTGTCATAGCATCGCCACCATAGCAACATGCTTGCTTAATTTGGAATAAACATATTTGAATAAATAATTTGCAGCCCTTAACAGAGAACTGAGGGTCTGTGCACCTACAACACAATGTTGGATCCATGTTTAATTTTATCCTTGTGATGGACACTTCTGCTTCCCCAGGATAAGCCCCTCTAACCTGTATACATTATTTCTGGCCTATTACACATATAGCAGAGACCCCTGCTTGTCTTACACTCTGCTGTGCTAATCCGGTCCTCTTTCTCTGGTGCACACTCTTCTTGAATCCCCTTTGTCCCTCAGAGTCCCCCACCCCTGGCTCCAGCCTCCACTCTCAGCACAGCTCACACAAGCCCTTTACAGATCACCCTGGTCAGCTCATTCATCTCCATGTCAGAGGTCACCTCTCATTCAACTTCTTTCACCTACAGTGTGGGGAGTAAATAGCTTTCCCTAAATCAGGTCATCTATGATCACAAGTATATCACTCAAATAATAATTTTAACAGGAGTGAGTTTTCAAAGAGCATTGACTTTTAAAAGGTGATATAAAAAGCTAAAAACAAAAATTTACATATCAAAAATAAGGAGCTACGGCTGGGCTTGGTGGCTCACACCTGTAATCCCAGCACTTTGGGAGGCGGAGGCAGGCAGATCATGAGGTCAGGAGATTGAGACTATCCTGGCTAACGTGGCAAAACCCTGTCTCTACTAAAAATACAAAAAATTAGCCAGGTGTGGTGGCAGGCGCCTATGACCCCAGCTGCTCAGAAGGCTGAGGCAGGAGAATGGCATGAACCTGGGAGGTTCATGCAGTGAGCCGAGATCACACCATTGCACTCCAGCCTGAGTGACAGAGCGAGACTTCATCTCAAAAAGAAAAAAAAAAAAAAAAAAAAGGAGCTACAAAGGCTTCACGAGGAAAACATCAAAAGCAATTGCAACAAAAGCCAAAATTGACAAATGGAATCTCATTAAACTAAAGAGCTTCTGCATAGAATAAGAAACTATCGTTAGAGTGAACAGGCAACCTATGGAATGGAAGAAAATTTTTGCAATCTACCCATTTGACAAAAGTCTAATATTCAGAATTTACAAGGAACTTAAACAAATTTACAAGAAAAAAGACAAACAACTCCATCAAAAAGTGGGCAAAGGATATGAACAGACACTTCTCAAAAGAAGACATTGACGCGGCCAACAAACGTGAAAAAGAAGCTCAACATCACTGATCATTAAAGAAATGCACATCAAAACCGTAACGAGATACCATCTCATGCCAGTCAGAATGGCAATTATTAAAAAGTCAAGAAACAATAGATGCTAGCGAGGCTGTGGAGAAATAGGAATGCTTTTACACTGTTAGTGGGGATGTAAATTAGTTCAATCATTGTGGAAGACAGTGTGGCAATTCCTCAAGTATCTAGAACCAGAAATACCATTTGACCCAGCAATCCCATAACTGAGTATATACCCAAAGGGATATAAATTATTCTACTATGAAGACACATGCACACATATGTTTATTGCAGCACTATTTACAATAGCAAAGGCATGGAACCAACCCAAATGCCCATCAATGATAGACTGGATAAAGAAAATGTGGCACATATACACCATGGAATACTATGCAGTCATAAAAAGGAATGAGATCATGTCCTTTGCAGGGACATGGATGAAGCTGGACACCATCATCCTCAGCAAACTAACACAGGAACACAAAACCAAACACTGCATATTCTCACTCATAAGTAGGAGTTGAACAATGAGAACACATGGACACAAGGAGGGGAAAATACACACCTGGGCCTGTTGGGGGTTGGGGCAAGGAGAGGGAACTTAGAGGACGGGTCAATAGGTGCAGCAAACCACAATGTCACTTGTATACCTGAGTAACAAACCTGCACGTTCTGCTCATGTATCCTGGAACTTAAAGTAAGATTAATAATAATAATAATAATAATAATAATAATAAAGAGTTAGCGCCTAAAGGGGGAAAATATCTATTCTTGACTGCCAACTTGTCTGATTTTCCTGGGAATCATCACCATGCATTTTATTTTGTCCTTCCTCAGCAATTACGTCTTATTTGGCATCTGCACACCATGACACATTTTGTCTGAAGATTTTGGGGAGAATACTCAATGAAGGAGGACTCAACTTCCTCTTCCTTTTTCACCATATTACTTCTGTTAGGGCTTCTGCTTGACCAACAGGTTCAAATGCTTTCCCTAGTCTGGTACTTTTCAAAAAGTGATCTGGGAAACCCTGAGCCAGGGATGCTGAGACTCTTTTAGGGAGCCTGTGAAGTCAAAACTTGTTTCATAATTGTATTATGATGTTTATTATTAATCCCTTGTTTTCACTCGTGTCCTCTGATGAGTGTGCATGTTTGGAAACCCACCACAGGTTTCGAACAATAGAAGTCTCTAAGATGCAGCTACTCAGGTGGTCGAGGCAGGAGAATCGCTTGAACCCCGGAGGCGGAGGTTGCAGTGAGCTGAGATCACGCCACTGCACTCCAGGATAGTAAGAAACAGTTATTCAGATATAGTTCATGTAAGTGACAAGGCAAGGTGCTACCTAAGTTCATATGTACAAGTATTTCATTGTTACCACAACCTTGGGAGACCAGTACTATGTCCATTTTGCTAGAGTACACTGAGGTTCAAAGAAGTTGATTTCTACATCTGTGGCCTGCATAGCCCCAATAGGCAGAATTGGAACCAAAGTTTATCTCCAATGGCTTGACCTCTACAACTTTACAGTAACATCTGCCAGAACAATTACGTGATTTTACTTTTTAAGAAAGTGCTAGTGACTATTAAAAAAAAGTTTTCTCTTTACTTATATTTCCATCTAAATTGTGTGATAATGAGTTTTGTGTCTTTACAGATAGAAAACTGGATGTCTGCTCTATTGGACTGTCAGTTGGTGCAATAATTGTCTATTAATTTTGTATATGAGCCATCAATTAGAATACTATTCTCTGTTTTTTTTTAATCAGAACGATTTTTTTTTTACAAAGTCAGAATTTCCAAGAATGAATACTCTCAAAATATGAGGTCTGCTCTGTCATGCTGGTTACCTGGCATGATGTTTAAAAGTGGGGGATGTCTGTGAATGAGGTTTGTTTTACGTGGTCTTTGACATTTTAAGAAAGGATAGCAGGGCTGTCATTTTCTATTACACTTGTAAATGCAACCAGAGGATGCTGAACAACGGGGCACCCCTCGAAAATAAATAGAAGTTTCCAGAAATTTGTCTGAGCATATCATTAAGATCAAAGAGCTCTGTGGTATTTTCCTTGGGCCTGTGTTTTACATATCAGAGTGTTTCTGCCTTATTGATCATTCATCTGGACCTGCCAATCAGCCTATATGGGTCTGACGTCTCTAAGATCCTCTTCCCTCCCCCATAAAAAGAAGGAAAAGAAAAAACTGGTTTTACCGGTTTTAAAAAGGCAGTTACTGACTCCATGGCACCAACCAATTGATAAAATCCATTTTACTGTTCAGTTGCCTGGTTGTCATGGACTCACAATTGCACATATTAATTTGCTAATTAGCCCTTTCATTAGCTTTGTCTGCACGATTGTTCCCTTATGATAGTGGTGATGGTAGCATCTTTGACCATTGCCTCTGTTACAATAACATCTGCTGTACAGATAGTTAGAGTCAGACAGTATAGCAGACTTCTAATTCTATGTCATGGTTCCCTTAAATAATAGACACATTTAAGAGGCCATCTATCATATTAGAAATGCCTACTTTGAAAACTGCTTTTTTTTTTTTTTTTCTGAGAAGGAGTCTTGCTCTGTCACCCAGGCTGGAGTACAGCGGCATGATCTTGGCTCACTGCAACCTCCGCCCCCCGGATTCAAGCAATTCCCCTGCCTCAGCCTCCAAAGTAGCTGGGATTACAGGCACCTGCCACCACACCTGGCTAATTTTTTTTTTTGTATTTTAGTAGAGACAGGGTTTTATCATGTTGGCCAGGCTGGTCTCGAACTCCCGACTTCAAGTGATCCAACCACCTCAGCCTCCCAAAGTGCTGGGATTACAGGCGTGAGCCACACTGCCTGGTGGAAAACTGCTTTTTTTCTAAAACTGTACATTGCCGAGCTCAACCTGACTCTGACTCCATTTGAATAAGTCACTGTATGGCCTTCATAAGAAAGTTCACTGGGGCCCATTGTTTGGGATACTATTGACTTAACATTCATTAAGAGATCCATAAAAACTTACTTCCTGCACATTCAGTGCATAGTGTTTAAGCTGTAAATATGGCAATATGGGTGTAAATATTGGCTTAAAACTCTTCTTTGAGTCATTTATTTCCTTTATCTTATTGACTCTAAATTGCCATTCTCTTCTGTTTAGCCTGGCCCTTTCCCAGTCTCCAAATGTGCTTTCTGAATTCCCAGTGGCAGTTTTGTTGGGATTCTTCCCAAAAGAGTCAAGGGGCACCGAATGAGGATAATTTTTGTTCTCACTCTGTTCCAGACACTCCGTAGCGGCTGAACACGAAGACGGCACTCCACTGGGATGACCTTTGATTCTTGGCAGAGAATAGTGATTTCACCGAGGGAATTCACTCCGGCTGATGGGTCTTTAGTGTTTGTCAAGATCTCTGTGGAAACAAACATTCAGAGGGTCTTTGTAGAAAAGTCCAGAAATAATTGAACAAGTCAGGAGATTCTTACCCCTAAAAAATGTCAGGTTACACTGAAGGACTCCCTAATTGATGCCCTTGTATAAATTATTGCTGCTCCCTACCACTTTCCCTTTTCCCTTTAACTGAGAAAAATACAAAAGAAAAATCAACTGAATCAAGACATAAATTCATTTTTACAGCTGAATAAGCTTTGTCTTTGGTTGTTTTAAAAATGAAATAAATGGAAAAATATTTGTTGGAGAATAATAAACACACCCAGGTACTTGCTGCTATTCTAAGGCTGGGCTAAGATTGAAGCGACTCGGTAAGACCACCTGTGTTTCTTGGTTTGAGCCCAGCAGAGCTTCAGAATTTGTATAGTTGGTTTCAGTCCAGCGACCTGGCTACATTCTTGGATCTCTTACTCAACATGAGGCATCAAGATCACTGGAAACTTTAACAAAAACATCAACAACTGGAAGAGCCAGTTAGCCTATGGTTTGACCCCCAGGCTGCACACCCTTACATCAATCTATTTCTAGTCTTCTGGGAAATTAGTTCAGCCTTCAAGGCAGGAGAAGGGGCAACCTGAGGGTACAGCTGCTCGTCCTCCTCAGGAGATGAAGAATCCACAATCACCCCAAAGCACACATTTCCATGTTTGCTTTTAAATATGCTTTCCACTTGGCTGAAGGGATGCCTCCATAACAACTCTGAAAGCATCAAAGAAAAAGCAACATATTCTGTCACATTCCACTATGGAATCCAATAAAAGAAACATAACTCAAAATCATTTCAGAAGAAATTAATAAATCGCTACTCAGAAGCAGTTCCTCAAGGAAGCTTGCTCTTCAGCCCAATAATCTAAAACACATCCGGAAAACAGTAGCCGAGGAGGATGAAAAAGATAACAAATCTTGTTTTCCACTTGTCCTTTTGGTATACTTCAAAATAATTCGGATACTTTCTCAAGTAGCTGTTTTGAATAGTTTTAGTTAAATTTCCAAAGGTCTACGAAGTTCAGCTACCTTTATCTAAAGAAGATGGTGAAATGGCCATACCAACTTCAACAATAGCAAGCTAGAGGTAGAGTCAATATTATTACTGAGCCAAGTACCTTAGTCTTATTATTCGGTTTTCCAGTACCCATCTGTGTGACCTTAGGTAACTTAACCCCTCAAAGTTTTTAGATGAAAATGAAAAGATAGGATAACATTCTGGTTTCTCACAGTGCATTTCATGAGTACACTGGGTATACATAACACCTATTAAGGTATTATGTGCAAAAAGAATTTTACATTTTTTTTTATGTTTCAGAAATGCTATATGAAACAAACTTAAATGGAGTTTCACCAGTGGATGTTTTTTAATATACTAATTGCCATTATAAATTGGGGAGAGGGGTTATACTATGAAGCAATATCTAAATTTATTTGACCACAGGAGCATCATGGGAATAGTGCACTCCAAGGTTGCTTCCAGGTCTGAAATTCCATTTTTCAGTCTGAAGGAGCTAATTGCAAATTGGCACGTACACAAAGGTCATCATCACAGCAATTATTAATCATCATTGAATGATGTGCTTCACAGGTGAATGTGTGGGAACATGGAACAGAGCAAGAATATATAAAATCCTACTTCAGTGGGAGGGTTTTTCTATTCTCCTCTTATTCTCTTAACCCTTGAGGGGCTGATCTCCTATGCATATGTGCCCTTGTTTGGAGAGATAAGGTCCCAGACTCACCATAGTGTAAACTGGTATTACTCATTACTGGTATTACTCATTGCACCCTGTTATTCTTCTCGCCTTCTGTATGGAGCAATAGAGAGTCTAAATAATCAAAAGGTCTGTTTTTCTACTCAGCATTTATTCATCACATCTCTACCATTTTTTTCCAGAAAATAAAATCAAATTTATTTTTAGAATATTTTAAAGCAATAGCCCCAGTTAGAGCCCTATGCTTTAACTAGAATAGCTTCCCTAATCTAATATTCATGGATGACTGACTCATGTTCAATATTGAATTTTATAAGTTTCTTTCTCTTTATTGTAATTATAACTTAGGCATCCCAGGATAAAAAAGCAAAAATGAGGGTGAATGTAAAGTAAATGAATTGTATTTCCAGTGACAATTCTGTTAGTTTTTTTGTTTTTAAATCTATATTGCCTTCTTCTCCGAAATTGTAAAAGGTATAAAAATGATTTGTGATTACTCTGTGGATATGGTAAAAAGTATAAAGTTAATTAAATTTTAAGTGGATTAATATTTTAATTATTAATAAAGATAAAAACATTTTTCCTTGTCAACAATTATTCATCTACTTGACTTTAGTGGTTACATTCATGTGTGGTCATGTTATAACTTATTTAATGTATGGTGGCCATAAAAATGCTCCTCTCAAATCTCCTACTGCATGAAACATAATTGACTGATGGCTTCAGCTGCTAATCTTGGAATCCACCTCTGAACTTGTGCAAAAACCACATTTCCAGTGAGTATTCCCAACAGACACAGGACCCCTTTGATAGGTGCCTTTGGCTGGAGGACTCTTTATCAACATTGCCAAAACTTTGTAAAACTGCACTGCTGTCTAAAACTCTTTCACCCAAACTTCCTTCCTCCCCTCTCTCTTTTGCCACTGTGAGAACTGCATGGTAGTTTGATGGCTATCTCTCTCCGTCTCCTCTCTTGGGTGTTCGCCCTGTTGCATTATTAATCTTATCTCAGTTTTTGTTTTTTGGAAGACCCAGGTTAACGCGAACCAGTTCCCTACTGTCGGACACAGGCTATCATGCATTTTGTTTGTTTGTTTGTATTAAATTGAACTGCAATGAAATTTCTTGTAAGATCTGATACATGGCCATTATTAATTAACTTTTTAGTATATAAGCTTAGACATATAATTGCTGCTGGCTGCACGGGAAGTATATTTTTTAAGGCTTTTGATACACATTGGAAAACTGCCCTCCAAAAGTTATTCCAATGTACATAACCAGAGCACATTACTTTTTTCTTTTGAGTTGTTTATGCTTTTTCTTAGTGACTTTCAAGGGAGTTTTACATAGTAAGGACAATGAACAGTGAAATAATTTTAAATATTAGCAAGTATTGGCACAAATAATCAATTCTAAGTCAAATGACCTTACTAAGTGAATTCCACCTACTGTCATAAAACCTAAACCTCCCCCACATTCACAGATACACACACAAACTCACAGCATCTAGAAAATATTGTACATGGTATTATTAAGTTGAACAAAACAAAACAGAAAAAAATTGTCTTCTGGAAGAATTCCTATGGAGCCAATAATATTAAGAAACAGCCCAACATCATATTGTTGGTAAATCATCTTGGTGAACAGCTAACAGAATCTGGCTAGAGACAGCAGAGGAATTTTGTGTGGGCATGTGCATTAGTTTACTTTCCAAAATAATTCCATCTGGATGCATGAGAAATGTTCTATCTGTTTCAGCTCATTAGGAGATGAGATTCAAGCAAACATGCTCATTGATTTAACATGCTGGATCCCCGAGAAATGAGTCATCCATTTCAATTTCCTCCACCAAGTTTGGAGATGGAAGACAACCCATAAGCATTTTTCTGAATTGCCCATTAATTGATAGCTTAGAAAGCCGTAATATTTTATTGGCTTTCTCTAAATCAGGACCCAAAACAATTGGAAACTTGGGGAGTGGGAAGGAATGAATGGTTTAAAGCTCAGCTCTAATTTATTTTCATTGTCTTCAACCTTTGAGGTCAAGGAGACAACTTCACTAATTTTAAGTCAAATGGCCCTGTTCAGAGATACATTATAGAATGCTTACTTTTCTACGCTCTGAGTCTCAACTTAAAATTGGCTTCAAAAGTGTACTATAAGAGTTTAAAATTTGCATCATTTCTGCATGGAGACAATGTTTATTTCCTGTTCATTTCTACAGACAACTACTGCATTCCCAAGTTAATAACAAAAATCCTACTAAGCCCCATAATGGACTGTATGGGCATTGTGAGGGTTACAAAGAAGCCATGTCTCCCCACCCTTAGGGTCTCCCTGGCTAGCAGAAAACAGAAATGATAATGCCTGAAAAACCATTTAGGTCCACTTAAAAGCTCCAAAGTATCAACTTACTTTTAAGGGGCACTAATAGAGGGAGCTTAACATTTGCATTACAGACTTGAGCAAAACAAAGGAAATGAAACCATGAGCCTATTAGAAGGACCAATGAAAGATGCAGACTTTCAGAATGTTACATATTAATTTTCCCAGAAAATGCACGCAGCTTTAACTTTCAGTGCATTTTTGGAAGCAATGATCTATAAAGACCATCGTGTGTTAATATCTTTACAACAAATTTCTCCATTTTGAATCTGACTACTAGACCATTAACAATAGATATGTGCCTGTGCGTGTCCGTGTGTGTGTGTGTGTGTGTGTGTGGTGATTTTAATTGTGTGGTGAATTACTGCTGTTAGAATATTTTTTAGTACTGGAAAAATGACACTAACAGCTGTATGAAATAAACCTGTAAGCAAAACTACTAGAAATAGCACAAAGAATGCACAAGCATATATTTGAATATAATCAACCAAACCATTAAGATTTTTCAGGACCAAGTGATTTAAGATAATGTTTTCTCCATTTAAATTATGATGACAGGCCAGGCATAGTGGCTTACGTTAGTAAATCCCAGCACTTTGGGAGACCAACGTGGAAGAATTGCTTGAGGCCAGGAGCTAGAGACCGGCCTAAACAATATCATGAGACCCTGTCTCTGTAGAAAATCTTAATTAAAAAAAAAAAAATGATGCCAGAAATGTATCTCTTTTTACCAAAGCCCAAAGAAGTTGGGCAACTGAGGATCAGTGCAGGGCCCCAGCTTCTTGTTTGCCCCTCCAGTTTGGATTAGTTGAGTTATTGATATGGCTTGGATGTGTGTCCCTGCCCAAACCGCATGTTGAATTGTAATCCTCAATATTGGAAGTGGGGCCTGGTGGGAGGTGATTGGCTCATGGGGAAGATTTCCCCCTTGCTCATGTTCTTGTGATAGTGAGTGGGTTCTCATGAGATCTGGTCATTTAAAAAGCGTGTGGAATCTCCCCCGTCTCTCTCTCTTGCTCCTGCTCTGGCCGTGGAAGACGTGCTGGCTTCCCCTTCGCCTTCCACCATGATTGAAAGTTTCCTGAGGCCTTCCCAGAAGATGCCAGTGAGCGGTGAGGCCAGCTGGACTTCCTGGGTTGAGTGGGAACTTGGGGAACTTTCCTGTCTTACAAGAGGATTGTAAAACGCACCAATCAGCACTCTGTAAAATGCACCAATAAGCAGGATTCTAAAAGTAGCCAATCACAGGGAGGACTGAAAAAGGGCATTATGATAGGGCAGAAATGGAACATGGGAGGGCACAATAATGGAATAAAAGTTGGCCACCCCAGCCAGCAGTGGCAGCCTGCTCAGGTACCCTTCCATGCTGTGGAAGCTTTGTCCTTTTGCACTTCACAATAAACCTTGCTACCACTCACTCTTTGGGTCCATGCCATCTTTAAGAGCTGTAACACTCACCGGGAAAGGTCCCCGGCTTCCTTCTTTAAGTCAGTGAGACCATGAACCCACTGGCAGGAACCAATTCCGGACACACCAGCATCATGCTGTTGCAGGACTTTTGCTTAGTTCAGTTAAAGACAGGGTTCTTGTCTGTCCCACAGACACGAAAATTTAGGCTTTCAGATGGTTTAAAGAGTAGGTAAAGCAAGGTTTTATTGGGTGAAAGAGGGGGTAAAAAGGGGAAACAGGGATCCTCTGCAAGGCCAGAGTCCTCTGTTAGAGCATTTACCTCCCCCCATTTGAATTCCAGGTTCCACACAGGAAGAGGAGGGGCCAAGCTTCTCCCTGCTGCAAAGGGTACGAACTTCCTGAGGCTCCACCTCAGTGGGTAGGCTGGTTAGAGTTTCTCCAGGGTCCCCCTCCCACCCAGCTGTCTCATTCCCCCCTCAATAAATAAGTACTTCTAACCGCTGTTAGATTGAAGATAAGGACAAAGACCGATCTTAACAGCTTCCTGCTGACAGGGGACACCATTTTGGGAAAAGAGCAGTCAGATCTCCCTCAGAGGCCTATCTAAGGGTTCCCAGCAAAAGAGGCCTTTGTTAGAGGCTCCAGTTGCATGACGAGTGTGACGGCCTGAAGGCAAGAACAAACCGAGTTATTAGAAAACATGTATCCAAATGAAACAAGGGGAGGAATAAGGACAGTTCAAAAATTCTGAGGCCTTTTACCAGTTTGCCCAGGGAGAGGGAGGCCAAAAGCCCAACTGGTTAAAAGAAAATTTTACTCTTTTGCCAGTATGTCAGGCTTCTGGGTTCCCTTCCCCTGAGCCCAGTCCTAAGCCAACCAGTTTAAGATTTGAGAAATTAACTCTTTCCAGTTTGGAGGATGCATCTGTGGGGACTGTTCCATACTACAGAGACACAATTACTATCAGTGAAGAGAGGACAGAGGAGAAGAAAGGAAAAAAAGAAGGTGTTTTTTCAAAGGAGTACCGGGGTTTCGGATGCATTTGAAAGGGGTACACAATGAAGGTGAATGCCTAGCTATCTGGAAAGAGGGGAGCAGGTGTCCCTGGCTCTCCTCTCTTCCCAGCAGATACCCAGGGTACTTAAGGGAGAGAAGGAAGAGTTTCCTCTTTCCCTCTTCCATCCTCATATTTCTGAATTCCGATGACCTTGGCAGCTACCACCATGGACATCAAAGCAGCTTGCACCCATGAAGCAGGGGGTGCCTAGAGAATAGGAATTATCCATTCTCCCCTTTGTCTCTTTCCCACCTACTGTCAGTAGCCTTGGAGTTCCCTGGACCTCATTTATGCCGTGGATATTAGAAAGGCCTTTATCCATGAAATAGGAAGCTTGGACTTGGCTAATTTAGCAGGAATCAGCCATGCTCACCTGTGCTGTACCTTTTAACTTCTGTTATCACCTGCTTCTGGATCCCTCAGATCCAGTTTTCTTTCCTAGGGCTTTGACCCAAAGTTTGGAATTGAATCTGGGACAAAAATATGTTTGGGCGGTGTTGCATGGACTCCTTATTATAAGCCAAATGCTATGGTGAAACTGTGGAACTGAGTCCTCCTCCAACAAGAAAGACAAAAGGATGTCTTGTGACACAACCAGATAACTGGTGGTTATAATTATGCTTGCTAAGATTTGGGTGCATGGTGCTTGGCTTTGGTTAATTCTCTTTGTTTTACTTTCCCGAAATGATACCTTCAAGTGATGGGCATCCTATTTTTTCCCATCACGTGGCAGGATTTGCAGGATAATTGCTCAGAGAGAGAATAGCAATTCAGATGTCTACATTACCCATCCCTTTTGTTCTTTCTGAGCTGTAGCCAGAGATTGCTGGTAGGTTCACGGGAACAAGCAGAGTTAGTCTAAAATGTAGGCAAAAACTTAAAAACTAATGAGTTTAGAATTTAATGACTGATGTATGATAAGTTTGATAAGTTTTAGAACATAATTTTTCTCTTTCCAGTCCTCATTTTTGTTAAAAAACAACAACAACAACAAATCATGATAGGACTGAGTTGTATGCAAAATAGACTGTAGTTTTATATTTGGCCTGATTATTTGCATAAAGTGCAGCAAGAATAATTCTTTCTACAAAGGTCTTTTGGACTGGCTTTGATGGAAATTTGTTCCACGAGGAATCTCAGATAAGACCTTTTAAAGCCCAACCCAGACATGGGTTCGCATCCTCAAAAACCTGTGAGTTGGGTGATCCTCTCCTCTTAAGGTCCCAAGATAAACTTGGAGCTCCTAACCTGTTAGAAAGTGATAACAATCTTTTTATTTTTTTTTGAAATGGAGTCTCACTCCATCTCCAAGCTGGAGTTCAGTGGCGCAATCTTGGCTCACTGTGACCTCTGCCTCCTGGGTTCAAGTGATTCTCCTGTCTCAGCCTCCCAAATAGCTGGGATTACAGGCATGTACCACCATGTCCAAGTTTTGTATTTCTAGTGGAGATGGGGTTTCACCATGTTGGCCAGGACGGTCTCGATCTCCTGACCTCACGATCCACCTGCCTCAGCCTCCCAAAGTGCTAGGATTACAGGTGTGAGCCACCGTGACCTGCCAAAAGTGACATTCTTTACTGACCACCGGTCAGGAACCCTGTACAGGGACTGTATAGATGAAGGTATGAGGCCAGTCTCCCATGGGGCTTTTATCAGATCTGTAAGTTCAGCTTGACTCCTTAAAGGGAAAAATACTCTTCTAGTCAAAGCCTTGGTAAAATAACCATTTTATCTAATTGTGTCCTGTTGCAAAGGAAAAAATGGAATCTTATTGCACTGATGCAAACAACTATATTGCCACAGGTTAGAATACTCACAGATAGTTTCCAAATTCTAGAGGAATCAGGCAGAGGTAAACAAACATGTTCCAAATTTTTATCACAGAAGTGTGTATCTTACTTAATTATTAAAGGCCATAAATAGTTCAAATAAGTTTCCTTGACTCTGAAAAACAAAATAAGAATCAGCAATATTCCAAGCAAAAGTCAAAAAGTTCCTTCAGTTTTCTGAATTCAGTCCATTTAGTAAACTCTGGTTTTGCTTGATATTCAAGAGCATTTCAGCTCTTCATGAGTCCTGTACATTTTCATTTATTCCAATGTACAATCTCTAAAGTTATCAGAAGCCTGTATTTGAAAGCAGCTGTTAAACTACTTCTTCTTCTTTTTTTTTTTTTTTTTTTTTTTGAGACAGAGTCTTGCTCTGTCGCCCAGGCTGGAGTGTAGTGGTATGATCTTGGCTCACTGCAAGCTCCGCCTCCCAGGTTCACACCATTCTTCTGCCTCACCCTCCCGAGTAGCTGGGACTACAGGCGCCCACCACAACGCCTGGCTAATTTTTTGTATTTTTAGTAGAGACGGGCTTTCACCATGTTAGCTAGGATGGTCTCAATCTCCTGACATCGTGATCTGCCTGCCTCAGCCTCCCAAAGTGCTTGGATTACAGGCATGAGCCACTGCGCATAGCCAGCACCTGTTAAACTTCTATAGCTCAGTATAAACCATCTCTGAAAAGGATTAAAACAAAACAATTGTCTGTGAAGAGCAAAATGTCCAGGGTAGTTACAGTTAGAAACACAACTGACAAAGAAGTTTGGTTATCTCTGTAGTTCACAATAACTTAACATAATAACCTTAATTATGATTGGCAGCATATACTCAGACTTTCGAATTTTAGAAATCTCATACAATTTTGGAACATATATTAGCATTATTTACCAAGATATAACCTAAAGAAGATTGAACATCATTTTGCCAATTCCATGTACCTAGACATGTCAAATAATCCTGTTTACCTCTCTTTTCTGGACATTCCAGGGGCCCACTGGACTATCCGAAAAACCAGGTGTCAGGAAAGACAATTTTGAAACTGAAGATTGATTTGGGGAAGGCTATTAAATATTCAAGATTTAAAACACTTGATGTTGTGAAATAGAATTCCAAGTTGCCGTAAGTTATTTATTTTGCTGAAATGATGACTCAAAAATCTTAAAGAAGCATAAACCTTTCATAACCCTTTACAAATTTTGCCAAAGAGCATATTAGCGCCTTAGGAAAACCTTGTTATGCTTTTATTTCAATGCTCAATTTACAGAAAAACCATATAATATCCTTTTTTAATTTAGTCAACATGTTCACACAGAGAACCTCTTTTGCAAGATTATTTCAACAATGCTTCTACTATTTCTTTGAATCTTCAGCTTTTTCCTATCTAATTTAAAACAATCCTTTAACCCTAAACAAAAGTTTACATTTCCATGCCATTTTATAACCTTTTACTAAAAAAACACATTTTAATGTTGTTACACACCTTCCATGTAAATCTATTTCTAGTAGTTTCAATTAACTCCTAGCAATTTTTAACTTTAAGGTAAAACTTGGTAAGTTGCTTTAATTGTGTGCTAACTGCAGCCAAGGTTTGCATTCTTAGTTAAGGGTGTGGTTCCCATTTCTTATGTCCCCAGGCCTTATCAGTTGTGAAGCTGGCAAGTTAAATAGTTCTCAAAACCCAAAAGACAGTTTGTAACCTCAAAACACTTAGCAAACCTTGCATCTGACCTGGATTTTACCAATAGTCTTTAAGTCTATTTTTATTTCTTAAAGATTGAAGTCATGTGAACTGAAAGGTTACACAGCTTTTAAGTTCTCTTTAAGAATATTACATCCAAGTGCTTGTCTTTCTTTAGGCCAAATTAATTAGAACTCTTTTTACAGACATCACATATAGTACACACACAGACAGGCAGAAGAAAACTCAGTCCCTGGGTGGGGTTCTTTAAGAGACAGGGCTAGGAGAACATGCAGATATCAAACGTCTTTTAAAAGGGAAAAAATACTTTAAAGATTAACTGCTGATGGGGTAGAGAAGGGAGAAGAAAAAAAAAACAGTTTAAACATGGCTGGGGAGGAAACTCTGATTCTTAGGCAAGTGGTTCCCCCATCAGGAGAAAAGCTTAGTTACTGTCTGATAAAGCTGAAACCCTTGGCCAGGGAAGGAGAAGGCTGCAGCAGCTTGTGACTAGGAACCAGTCAGCCGGCTATGTGTGACCCTTGGGCCATGTGTTCCACCCCTCGCATGGAGGGGAGGGGTGGCAAGGAGCCCCTACTTGCCTGTCCTTACTGAGAAAAGAAGGAAACGGCATTTCCCCCAACCTCCAGGAGTGACGGGGTTTGGGGGCATGTTTCCACCACCCTCAAAAGTCCGAGGATGAAAATGCTTAGGAGCAACAGTGAGAGGTTTTGTGTCCCCGTTTCAATCACGGCTTCTTGAGCCCCATGTTGGGCGCCAAAAATGTTGCAGGACTTTTCGTTAGTTCAGCCAAGGACAGGGTACTTGTCCATCCCATGGCCACAGAAATTTAGGCTCACAGACAGTTTAAAGGGTATTTTATTGGGTAAAAGGAAACAAAGGGGGAAACAGGGTTCCTCTGCAAGGCCAGAGTCCCCTGTTAGAGTGCTTCCCGCCTGCCATTTGAATCCCAGGTTCCACATAGGAAGAGGAGAGGCCAGGCTCCTCCCCACCGCAAAGGGGGTGAACTTCCTGAGGCTCTACCTCAGTGGGCAGGCAGGTTGGAGTTTCTCCAGTGTTCCCCTCCTCCACCTGGTTGTCTCAGTGCTTCCCATACAGCTTGCAGAACTCTTAAACCTCTTTTGTTAACCAATTAAACCTCTTTTCTTTATTATCCAGTCTCAGATATTTCCTTATAACATTGCAAGAATGGACTAATATAGTTATCCTTCACTTTCTGTCCTAAATGGTAAAATTGATCATTTCGTTGTGTAAAGTTAAAGACCATTATGCTTTTTCCAAAAACGGGTACACTTCAGGGGCAGGAAAAATTCCTGTTTGTGGTGGTAGAATAGTGTTCATGCCCTAATCCCCAGAAATATGCAATAGTACGTGATTGGTTGCAGGTGGAGTTCAGGTTGTTTATCAGCTGACTTTAAAATATTGAGATCATCCTGGATTATTTGAGTGGGCTTTAAATGGGAGAAAAAGAAACAAAAGAGTCAGATCCAGGGAGACAGTATGATGAAAAAGATTTGACAGCAATTGCTGGCTTCAAAGATGGAAGGGACGCATGAGCCAAAGAATGCAAGCAGCTTCTAGAAGCTGGGAAAGGCATGAAAATGGATTCTCCCACAGGGCCTTCAGAAGGTCATGCAGCCATGCCTACACCTTCATTTCAGCCCAATGAAAGCCATTTCAAAATCTGACCTTCAGAACTGTAAGAGAAATTGATGTTCTTTTAAGCCACTATGTTTGTGGCAACTTGTTACAGCAGCAATAAGAAGAAAATACATATGCTGTTCGATTAATTCAGTCATTTGGGATTTTCAAAGGTGAAGACGTGCATACACATTATATGTATAATGTAATATATTATAACTGCATGTATAATATATAATATAATACATATATACACACATGCGTATATTTCATGTGTGTTTATTTGCAATGCTATTCTGAGTTTTTAATCATGATGGCAGGCCAAACTCTCTAAATTCAGATAAAGGTCTCATAAATAGCTTTTTTTTTTTTTTTTAACAGAATCTTGCTGTGTCTGCCAAGCTGGAGTGTGGTGGCATGATCTCGGCTCCTTGCAACCTCCATCTCCCAGGCTCAAGTGTTTCTCCTGCCTCAACCTCCCGAGTAGCTGGGATTACAGACGTGAGTCACTGTGCCTGGCCATAAACAGCTATTTTTAGGTGAGAATAACCCAGACATAGTAATGTAAAATTGCTTGGAAAATCTCAACTCTTAAAAGGTAACTCTTGGACAGGCGCGGTGGGTCACACCTGTAATCCCAGCACTTTGGAAGGCTGAGACAGATGGATCATGAATTCAAGAGATTGAGACCCTCCTGGCCAACATGGTGAAACCCCATCTCTACTAAAAATACAAAACTTAGCTGGGCATGGTGGCATGCACCTGTAGTCCCAGCTACTTGGGAGGCTGAGACAGGAGACTTGCTTGAACCTGGGAGGCAGAGGTTGCGGTGAGTTGAGATCGTGCCACTAGCCTCCAGCCTGGTGACAGAGCAAGACTTCATCTCAAAAAAAGGTAACTCATATATTAACCTGGAGGGGAGCTCTATGACTAGAGACTCATCTCTGGGGAAAATAAAGGCTTTTGGTTGTCAGCTGCTTCAGCACTGTGGTAGCTCTGGGGCTAAGCTGCCTGGATCCCTCTTGATTCTGCCACTTAGCAGCTATATGAATGTGGCTGACTTACTTGACTCTCTTGGCCTTATTTTGCTCATCTTTAAAATACTAACAGCCCTAGTATCTAGCTCATCAGATGATTATGAGGACTAAATGAGTGAATTCATTCACTGCATAACACAATGCCTAGCAAACAGTAAGTATTTGACAAATGGTATCTATTATTATTTTACTTAGGTCTATTCAACTCTTCATGTACCTCTTTTGAAATAATATCTTCCTTGTATTATAGGAATATGTCTAATTTTCAACAAATAATAGGCTTACCATGTAGATAAAAATGCAATGTCTTGTGGGATACAGAGGCTCATCCCTGTATTCCCAGAACTTTTGGAAGTGGAGGCAAGAGGATAGCTTGACCCCAGGAGTTCAAGGTCAGCCTGGGCAACCATACTGAGACACTGTTCCCCACCCCAAAATGGAAAAACTTGCAATGTCTTTATTATAGACATGTTTATTTCCTTACAGGGTCTAACACTGTCTTGAAAATATTGTTGCTCAACAAATAGCTTCCAGCTTGTTTTATCTAAAAATTCTAAAATTCTTAGTAAAAATGTAACTTATGACATTATTACTGGGTAGGAATGTCTCCAGGTTTCCAAAAATTTTAAAAGAAAAGAAAAACTGGATTTAAATCTACTGCAACCCCCAATAAATTCAACAAAGTTATAGAAAGAAATTGAGCCATTCTTCTTCATTCTTACTTAAGAATTTCCTACCCATATTATAAAAGTGATTTTTGTTTCTATTTTCCATTTCTTCCATCACCATATTAATGCCTTAAACTTTGCTAGACTATATTCCATGATGTGGGAGTCTCACTCACCCCTTGTGCCCATAGATTTTGAATCCTTTGAGAAATGGACAAAAAAGTCAGATAGTGATTAATATATCAGCTTTCTTCTCTCCAAAGTAGGGTTGAAGAATATGATTTGGGTCTGCAATAAAAACAAAGCTTCTTCAACTTTCTCCCAATCTAGACCTTGGGACTTGGCTAAAGAGAGAGTCTGTAAATCAGACAGTTGCTCACTCAGCAGCCCAGCAAATCCTGGTGAGCCTCTCTTATGTCAAGACTCAAGAAAGAGGACAGCCGGATGCAGTGATATGTACCTGTAATCCCAGCTACTCAGGAGGCTGGGGCAGGAGGATCACTTGAGCCCAGAAGTTTAAGGCCAGTCTGCACAACAGAGTGAGACCCTGTCTCTTACGAAAAAAAGAAAAGAAAAGAAAGAGGGAGACAGGTCTCTAGACCCAAGACCCTGCCCCAGGAAGCCTTATCAAGTTGGGGGCAAGTGTGAGGGGGGGACACATTTGCCTTCTGGGGAGGCTTCTCTAGAAAACAGATCTTCCAGAAGTAGCTGAGCTGTATATGCAATCTTTTTTATTTTAAAAAACACTTTATTAAGGTATGACTAACATATAAAAAGCTGCACATGTTTAATGAGACAACTTGAAGGGTTTGGAGACATGCTGCATATGCATTCTCACAATGACAAGTCATCCCTCCCTTAAGAAGGAGTCATCAGTGACCGTGGAAGGAGAAGTGCAGGGTTCTCTCCAGTGCTCTTAGTGTTTGTTTAATGGTTCCACCTTTATGGGAAAAGTGAGAAATTCCAGGAGATGGTTTCAACAAAATATTGCTGTCCTCACTGCTTCCCCATAGCTGTGTCCCATCTGCCCTCTGTTTTTTCTTAGAGTTCTATAACTTAATGAATTTCCTAGGCATGGGTATACAACATACTTGCTTTCTCTGCATAGATGATATACTCGTTTGGTCAGCTAAAATAACTGTCACCTATAAACTTTCCTGTATTAATAATACTTAGCGTGTTCTCCCTGATCATCCCAGTCTTCCCTCAAATGTAACTACTTGGTATAAGCATCCCAGTGTTGAAGGGGTTGTTACTCCAAACAAAGCTTTGAAAAAGTGACTCTGTACTCTTCACAATAGCAAAGCTATGGAATCAACCTAAGTGTCAATTAACAGGTGATTTGATAAAGAAAATGTGGTATATGTATATGATGGACTATGACTCAGCCATAAAAGGAATGAAATTATGTCTGTTGCAGCAACATGGATGGAACTGGAGGCCATTATCCTAAGTGAAACAACTCAGAAACAAAATGTCAAATACTGTCAAATACTGCATGTTCTCACTTATGACTGGGAGCTAAATAAAGTGTACACATGGACATAGAGTGTGGAATAATAGACACTGAAGATTTGGAAAGGTGGGAGAGAGGGAGGGGGTGAGGGATGGGAAATTACTTAACAGGTACAATGTACACTATTCAGGTAATGGTTGTACTAAAAGCCCAGACTTTGCCACTATGCAATATATTCATGCATCAAAACTACACCTGCACCCCTAAATTTATGCAAATAAAAAATCATAACTAAAGAGTGGCTCTGAATAGTTCTCTAGATAAGATCCTCTCGGGGGGAGTCATTTCCGTTTGTCATCTGAGAACTTACCTCCCTTCCTGTATGAGATTTCCTTGGATACCAGTCAAATTCTGTCATGTAGTGACAGACAATGAAGGCTTCTTTAAAAGCAGAGTACCTCCTTTAGGCTTACATAGGCAGTAGGTTTAGCCTGGCCGAATCTCCAAGACAACAGATTCTTTTCTAAAGAAATCCCTTTCTTACTCCAGCCTGGTTGGAGTGCTGTTTGCTTTTGGTCTCTTTCTACTCCTGTTCAGACATCAAAGCCAAAGCATATTTTAAAAATCAGTCTTTTTCCTTCTTGAGATTCTGAGCAATTGAGCTTCCTCCAGACCGAGTGCTCTAGGCAGGAATCTTGCGGAGGATGTGCCTCATGTGAAGAACAAGGATGGCACTATGTCCAGGAAGGAGAAGATCCGACACAAGAGCAGCAGAAAGAATCATTGGGCTTATAGTGAAGAGGGATGAGGATTATAATGACAGTGGAACACCAGAAATGAGGGGACTTCCTTCATACTGGAGAGGTCAACCGCCTCCAGGACAGACATCCTGGAAAAGAGAAACTGATAGGATAATTGATGTGTTGAAGGCGTAAGTTTGGCATTAAGCTAATGACAATTATTGACTCCACACATACAAAAAAGTAATGCGGAAAATAAAAAATTACATCAATTACATTATACTGTAGAACTCAGCTACCAATCATGTTTTCATTATCACAGTGATAAAATCCTGAAGACTGAATTTACCAACATTATAATATATTTGGAGAATGGGGTGTGGGGAGGTTGTATGGTGAAAGATGGGCTGTGAAAGAGACCCAAATCCTCATTCTCAAAAATGGGAAGTCAATAAATAAGGGCTAAAGAAATAAGCGATGTCTACAACCTCAGAGTCAGAAAGTAGTGAAGTAAGTATGTCCTCTGGTCATTTGGAGGCAAAACAAAAACAAAAACAAAAAACCCACTAAAAACTAAAAAAAAAAATAAGAAAAACCAGTTATATGAGTTGAAAAGTTGCTTCCATTGGAGAGAAAGAGGAGAGTAGAGGGGCATTGAGCTGCCACATATCTCAACAAGCCTCATATAACTATAGCTTACTTTAAATGACACTCATGTATATAATCATGTTCAATAAACAACCTCATAAAATTGAAATTTTACATTTGAGTCGAATAGTGTGTTTTAATAAGCACCCAGATCTCCTATTTCTGCTGAACCTTGATATCTCCAAGTGCTTTTGCTATTGCTGTTGTTGTTTTTATGCAAGCTAGCCCTTGTGCCTGAATTTCAAGCTTTCCTAGTGAATTCACTATGGGATCAAGAGTTCTGAAGGTTTGTATTTTGCAAAGAGGACATTAAGCACGCTTCATTCCCAAACCCCCTCTAAGAGTAACACCTATTGAACAAAATCTTCAAAAGCCGGATAGAAATCCAGGTGTCTTATACTTCAGTTGTAAACCTGGACTGGAAAATAAGATTTGGCTCTTCCATCAATAGGGGCCTTCCTTCAGATTTTTTTCCAGTCTAGACCTAGAATCCCTTGTATGGAGAATCTTTTAAGCAGCATGACCAAGTTTGCAGCCAGGAGTGAGCCCATCAAGGCCCAAGGCTCAGATGGGCCCCAATCTGTCTTTCGGTAGTAGGTGCTGGGCCCTAATCAAGATGTGCCTTACATGGGAGGAACAAGAGGGGACAAGTATATGCCCAACCCTCCAGGTAGGCTAGGCTGAAAAAGAGAGAGCCCAGAATATCTAAACTGGACATGCTAAGATGTTCATTATCTCTGCCTTATCTCAGCAAATTGTTCCTGTTACTTTAAGGGCAAATGGGTGGAGTCAATAGTTCCAACAGGGTAGATGGTCTTGCCCTGTAAGTTTAAAATAAAGGGAACAGGAAAAAAGGGTCTCTTCTATAAAGAGGCCCGGAAGAGAACAAGTAGCTGCTGTTAGCCAGTTACCAGATATGTATTGAGTAAACGTCCCCATACCAGGCATTGGATATCAAGCTCATTTCAGTTCCTGTGCCATACCCTGTGCTTTGCAAACTCTGGCTTCTCAGTAAAATGTATGGATTCACTGATTCTTAGCTCTCTGATGACCTGAGTCTTCTCTCTCTCTTTCTTTCACTTTCTGTCTCTCCTTCCCTCTTCTCTGTTATGGAGAAGGAGATTCTCTCCTTTTCTTCCATTTTCAAATCTGGGTGCACTACCTATTTGACATATTTCCAAGGCTAAAGCAACAGCCAAGTACTAAAAATATAAGCTAGCAATGAGAAAAACAAGCAGGTAAATATTATGTAATGTTGTAGTTTCATAATATTTTATCTATTTTGTGGCCAGCAACAAAGCAAACAGATAAAAATTGTCTCTACTATTCCAGAAATACTATTCACGCCTTTTGGTACCCTTATATGCAAGCTCCTTCTTATTAAACACTTCCCTTCCTGTAAATCAGATAAGCAAAATTATTGCATAAAATAACGTTTTTGTTTTCCTGTTGTGATCTCCTACAAGCCTGGAGGAAAAAAGACAAGACAATACTGTCTGCTGAAGATTCACTGGTGGTTCTCCATGTAGCCTAGTTGGTCAATACAAGTGCACAACATTTTGGAAAATAGGCGGAAGTGGTGGGAGGAAACAAGGAAAATCGGAGTTTAGTTAGGCATGAAATGAGATCCAGAAGTAAAACAGATAGAAAACAAGAAGAGTCAGCAAAAATGGGGAAGAGCTAAAAGACATTTTGCTCTGTGTTCTCTCCTATGACACAGTAGGGCAAAACTAAAGTAGCCCAGTGCGCTTGCTACAGAATGAGTGCCCGCCATGTTCCAGATACCAGACAGACATTCTCTCACAACCTCATAAGAATCCTGCTAGGGAAGCATTTTCATCCTTCCATCCCTTTTACAGATAATGGCGGAGGCTCAAGCTGGTGAAACAACTTGTTCAAGGTCACTAGCTGTTACATACCAGAGCCAAGGTTCAAACCTTAATTTATCAGATTCCAAAGCCATTGTCCTCTTTGCCATTTCAAACTACCTGCCAGTGTGGTAAGTAGCTGTTCCAAAAAGACTTGTCAAACTAATACATAAACATGAGAAGGTGAGGGAGAAATGGACCCAAAATATTAGGAGGAGGAAATTTATCTAAGACTTGGATGAGAATTTTGCAGTTTTTGAAAATGTGTATCTGGTAGTGAGATATGGTTGATGGATAGAGAGAGAAAGAAGAAGACTACAAGTAACGAAAAGTTGGGGCCGGGTGCGGTGGCTCACACCTGTAATCCCAGTACTTTGAGAGGCTGAGGGGAGTGGATCACCTGAGGTCAGGAGTTCAAGACCAGCCTGGGCAACATGGTGAAACCCCGTCTCTACTAAAAATACAAAAATCAGCTGGGCGTGGTGGCATGTGCCTGTAATCCCAGTTACTTGGGAGGCTGAGGCAGGAGAATTGCTTAAGCCCAGGAGGCAGAGGTTGTAGTGAGCTGAGATCACACCACTGCACTCCAGCCTGGGTGACAGAGCGAGACTCTGTCTCAAAAAAAAAAAAAAAAAAGAAAGAAAGAAAGAAAAAAGTTGTTAGACAGAAACAAGTATTATTTTATAGAACAGTTTCCCTAGGGAAGTAATGGAACCTATCATAAGAACACTGAAATCCTGCTTGAAGTAATATTAATGAGGATTTTGAAAAAAGAACACTCATTTTGGCAGCAAAAACACTGATTAGTTGTCATGTTGATTCCATTTATTTCAATGATGTTCTACTACAGAATTTATGTGGCTCCTAATTAACTCAAGACTATAAAATATAAAATTCTCATATTCATTGGGCAAGCTATAGAATGTATATTTCAGCACTTAAGTGAAATTAACAAATGATAATGATACTTATCTCTGGGGATATTAGATACTAATAACATTGATTATTCATGTAAGTGCCAAATGTTTTTACAATCTTACAGTTCTACCTTAATAAATACTATCATTAATTCAATCCTATGACACTAAGTTCTACAGGTTAATTATATATGTTAAGTTATTTCCTTGTTACCAATTTTACTTATTTTTAACTGGGTTTTCTTTTGTTTGAAAGAGGGCTAATCACTCTCACTAAATTGGGTGATTTAATTTAATTGCTTAAATAATTAAATAGAATGCCTTTTTTAATTAGCTTAGCTAACTATGAAATCTACTGAATTAGCAATTTCACGGTTTCCCTCCATACCTAATACCATAGTTGATGCTGCATTCCTTACGTAGACTTAGGATACATTTTCAGCAATAACGTAATGTTATTTTTTTAAAAGTGAGTTTTCTGGCCAGGCGTGGTGGCTCATGCCTGTAATCACAGCACTCTGGGAGGTCGAGGTGGGAAGATCACCTCAGGTCAGGAGTTTGAGACCAGTCTGACCGACATGGAGAAACCCCATCTCTACTAAAAATACAAAATTATCCTGGTGTGGTGACACATCCCTGTAATCCCAGCTACTTGGGAGGCTTAGGCGGAGAATTGAATCTATAAATTACCCAGGGCAGTATGGCTGGGAGGTGGAGGTTGCGGTGAGCTGAGATCGTGCCATTGCACTCCAGCCTGGGCAACAAGAGCAAAACTCTGTCTCAAAAAAAAAAAAAAGGTGAGTTTTCCATTTCTTTTCAAATAAACTGCTTTTCCTGCTGAACATCCTCTTCCTCTCTGTCATCCCTGTCACCAGATCACCAAAATTTGCATCACTTCTGTCATTATCACCACCACCTTCACCACTGTCACCACTACCACTGCCATCATCACCAAGTCCTGCATATATTTTTCTGGCATTTTGATCTACTCTTCTGGTTTATGAGATTGAGCTTGCCCCCAAGAATATACTGAACCCTCATAAAGCAATCTTCTCAGACATGTGGTCCCTGTCTTCCAGAAGGAGCTTAACCCTCTCTTTGCTTATTCTCCACTTCTTTTCTTTAAAAGTCTTCCATTCAAACTAGCTCACTAGCTATTTCCTTTCTGTAACCTGATCCCCACTCCTTCCATTCATACTAATTTCCACTTAGGCTCCTTTCCTTTCCCAAACTACCAAGATCCAGTGCAAACACCATGCTCTCCAGGAAGTCTTTCAGGTTCTCTTCCCCAACTGTAATTCCTGTCTCTTCTAAACCTTCATCTCTGCATGTCCTTTAAACTAATTATCACTGTCTACGTTTTATTCTAATATTTCATGTTTTCCTCATAGTATAGTTTAATAAATGCTTGTTGATGGATAAATAAACCAATTTTTGCTGTTGGTCACAGTTTAACTTGCAGGAGTTACATGTCTTTTGCTTCCACTGGAAAAAGAATGGAGGTGTCAAAAGAATAGGTGGATGCCTTTAAGATACAACTGACCAATGGCCCTGAACTTCCTACCTCAACCTGATATTCCGGGCTGAATTAAGAAAAAATTAAAGCATCCTCATGAAGGACCTCTTCAAGGAGAATTACAAATGACTGCTCAACGAAATAAAAGAAGACACAAACAAATGGAAGAATATTCCATGCTCATGGATAGGAAGAATCAATATCATGAAAATAGCCATACTGCCCTGGGTAATTTATAGATTCAATGCCACCTCCAGCAAACTACCAATGACTTTCTTCACAGAACTGGAAGAAACTACTTTAAAGTTCATATGGAACCAAAAAAGAGCCCGCATTGCCAAGACAATCCTAAGCCAAAAGAACAAAGCTGGAGGCATCACACTACCTGACTTCAAACTACACTACAAGGCTACAGTAACCAAAACAGCATTGTACTGGTACCAAAACAGAGCCCTCAGAAATAATACCACACATCTACAACCATCTGATCTTTGACACACCTGACAAAACAAGAAATGGGGGAAGGATTCCCTATTTAATAAATGGTGCTGAGAAAACTGTCTAGCCATATGTAGAAAGTTGAATCTGGATGCCTTCCTTACACCTTATACAAAAATTAATTCAAGATGGATTAGAGACTTAAATGTTAGGAGTAAAACCATAAAAAACCCTAGAAGAAAACCTAGGCAATACCATTCAGGACATAGGCATGGGCAAGGACTTCATGTCTAAAACACCAAAAGCAACTGCAACAGAAGCCAAAATTGACAAATGGGATCTAGTTAAACCGTAAAGAACTTCTGCACAGCAAAAGAAACTACCATCAGAGGAACAAGCAACCTACAGAATGAGAGAAAATTTTTACAATCTACCCACCTGACAAAGGGCTAATATCCAGAATCTACAAAGAACTTAAACAAATTTACAAGAAAAAATCAAACAACCCATCAAAAAGTGGGCAAAGGATATAAACAGACACTTCTCAAAAGAAGACATTTATGCAGCCAACAGACACATGAAAAAATGCTCATCATCACCGGCCATCAGAGAAATGCAAATCAAAACCACAAGGAGATACCATCTCACACCAGTTAGAATGGCAATCATTAAAAAGTTGGGAAACAACGGGTGCTGGAGAGGATGTGGAGAAATAGGAACACTTCTACACTGTTGGTAGGACTGTAAACTAGTTCAACTGTTGTGGAAGACAGTCTGGCGATTCCTCAGGGATCTAGAACTAGAAATACCATTTGACCCAGCCATCCCATTACTGGGTATATACCCAAAGGATTATAAATCATGCTGCTATAAAGACACATGCACACATATGTTTATTGAGGCACTATTCACAATAGCAAAGACTTGGAACCAACCCAAATGTCCATCAGTGACAGACTGGACTAAGAAAATGTGGCACATATACACCATGGAATCCTATGCAGCCATAAAAAAAGATGAGTTCATGTCATTTGTAGGGACGTGGATGAAGCTGGAAACCATCATTCTCAGCAAACTATCACAAGGACAGAAAACCAAACACTGTGTGTTCTCACTCATAACTGGGAATTGAACAATGAGAACACTTGGACACAGGGTGGTGAACACCACACACCGGGGCCTGTTGTTGGGTGGGGGTAGAGGGGAGGGATAGCATTAGGAGAGATACCTAATGTAAATGACGAGTTAACAGGTGCAGCGCACCAACATGGCACATGTATATATATATATGTAACAAACCTGCACATTGTGCACATGTACCTTAGAACTTAAAGTATAATAAAAAAATTTTAAAAATTAAAAAAATAAAGCATCCTCATAGCTGTGGAGGGGAGATTAATAAACTTTGATTGTGAGAAATATGAAGAGGTCATTTCTCTTTATTCTCATTTGGTGACACCATAAACTGGTCTGATAGACATAGCCAGAGAGCAACTTTCTCTATTATTGTCTTCTCATGTTCACTATGCCTTCTCAGAACCTAAAGGCTAGAAGGAGTAATGGAGCAGAAATTTTCTGCCCTGTTAGATATGGTAGTCTGTATTTAATGGTTCTGATGCCTTTAAATGCTCTCCATGATTATGGGATGGGAAGAGGGGAATGCGTAATGTGGTGGGCACAAATTGGCCTGAAAAGACAGACCAATCTCAATTTAAATACTGGCTTTAGTACTTTCTAAAGGTCATTTCATTTCTGGAAGTCTCAGCTACTACCCCATAAGATTGTTAGAGGGATTTGAGTTTAAGTAGATAGACAGACAGACATTCGCTAGAACAATACCTATTATTCCAGAAAAAAAATGACAGTGTTTTCAACTTTGCCAGTAACCTCAATTGGAATGGATTCCATGTTTACCAAATTTAGAACCCTAATGTAATTTGGTATCTCAGACAAATACTAAGACTAGTATATATACCAAAGGTCTAAGGCTACCCAGACAATTGTGTTAACATTAAGTAAATCAGAGATCAGGGCAGTAAATATTTATAGCAAATACAAGCCATGGAAAGCTCTATTGTGTCTTAGGAGTGAAGAGTGACTCATGCATTGCTGCATGTTCAGACAAAGAACGGTTGAGGAAGAAATCACCTTTTTTCCAGTTACCCAGCAAAGCTTTGGGGAAGAGGTGAAAATAGGGGAAGAAAGGGGCCTAGTTCAGCTAAGAATATGTGGTGTGTCCAGAAATAGGGTTTAAAGATTAAAAGATAATGAGTTGATTAGCTCACCTAAAGAGAACTTGCAGGAACTAGAAAACGGAAAAAAAAGAAACACCTAGGTTTCTTTTCCTGGCACGTGTTTGCACGATCTCTCTGAGACTCATTCTATCATTTACTCACCCATTCATTCATTCATTCATTCATCTATTCAGTCATTTACAAATATTTAGGTAGAAATCATGTACTGAGCAATGAGTACTGAACACACTGTGGAGGGGTAGAAATGTCTTAAGTGTGTAATTATGAAAAGATAGATATATTCCATAAGAAAATCCTCATTTCAATTTCACTACCTTTTTTTTTTTTTTTTTTTTTTGAGATAGAGTCTCACTCTGTCATGTCACCCAGGCCGGGGTACAGTGGCGTGATCTCGGCTCACTGCAATCTCCTCCTGGGTTCAAGCAATTCTCCTGTCTCAGCCTCTCAAGTAGCCCCCAACTACAGGCATGCACCACCACACCCAGCTAATTTTTGTATTTTCAGTAGAGACGGGGTTTCACCATGTTGGTCAGGCTGGTCTCAAACTCCTGACCTCAGGTGATCCACCTGCGTCGGCCTCCCAAAGTGGTGGGATTACAGGCATGAGTCACAGCCCAGACACCTCATTTTATTTCTTGATTTGATGAGGGATTTAACTAGATAGTAATGTATCTCTGCTATCTCCAAAACTGAGATTCTGAGTGATGAAACTCACTTTGCCAGTTTGCACTTTGCAATTTGGCAAAGGTCATCAAACAGAACATTTCCCGTTTCCAATGTTCAGCACATCTGACATCACTGAAGGGCTCCTGTTACCTAGGCATGCACTTGTGCACACACTTATCTGCACAGGCCTGCAGACTTAATGACACATAGATATGTCTGGGAGTGGCACTAAGCACTCGGGGAAATGTGGACATTAGAAAATTATCTTGGGAAATGATCATGGGTTTAAAATCATGCATTGAGGTCAATATGCAAATAGTTGCATCAACTATTTACTCTTTATGAGATAATACTACTAAAATATTATCTTCTAAGGACTAAATTTTTGGTCTATTTCTATCCAGTGAGTTTCTTTTAAATCTACAAAGTGAAGAAATTTTCTCATGTTTCAAATATGAAAACAATGAGTTCCGATGATTAAAAAAAAATCTCAAGTAACTCAAAATTGTTTAATGCTAAAACTGCAAGTATCTCTCTCTTCTAATGTTTGAGTCACTTATCTCAGATGTATTAGTCACATTCCATAACGCTGAACTTCATTTTATTAATTTCTGAAAATTTCTCCTTATATAAGGATATCTGGAGCTCTGCAACAGCATCAGAACAAGATCAGTCTGTTCTTAACGTGACAAATTATACGGTTTCTATGTGAACATTGCCCTTCTTCATTCAGAGTCAGAAAGCATGAGAGTTGAGATGACTCACAGTTTCCTGACACTGGAGGAACTAGTTTACTTCTGAAGCCCCTTAAATACCATCAGAGACTAACTTCATTCTTCCTAAGTACAAGCAACTCTTGGAAAATCACATTCTAGGTAAGTGAGATAGTGTGAATAATATATAATCTCAGTGGAAATTAAGCAATAGAATTGTATCAGTCAAAATCAGAAAAGGAGCTAAGAAAGTCCTGTGTTAACCCCCATGTTGCCCCTCAACAAATCAATATTTAAACATTTTAGACAGATGTTTATACAGTAAGGTGACTTGGTAATGTTAATATTGTTGAGGAATACCAGTGTCTTGATATTCCTCTATAAACAGATTTCAAATTACAAAAAATAAGTCACAGATAGATGTATCAATAACATACCAATGATCAGAGCACCCCCCCGAAGCCCAGGAAACTGAGCTGCCTTTCTCTAATTGGCTGAAATATTGCCATTTTCCTCTGCAGCCTCAAATTCTGTAACTACACTATGAGTTCTTTTTGTTTAAAGGCCATGAGTGTCAGAGCTGCAGTCCAATCTATCTCAATATTTGCATATGTAATAGTAGAATGAGTTCAAAGGTAGAAAAAAAAATAAATCTTAAAGCCTCCGTTAGGTAAATTACGTAATTTTCTTCTGCCAAGATTCCTTCATCTATTTTATCAAAAAAGGATAATGAGATCTATCTCACTAGCATTTGTGAATATTAAAAAAGATAATACATTTAAAGTGCTATTCTGTAGATGTTAGTTAACATCTTCTTCTCTTCTTAAAAAGTTGTGGAGTTTTTCACCACAAAAATAGATTGAATAAGAATATATATGACATTTTTCAAAAGACTTCAAAAGAAAAAATAATTTGCCAAAGAAAAGAATCACTAAAGGACTAATGA
This sequence comes from Papio anubis, assembly GCF_008728515.1. Classification (NCBI taxonomy): domain Eukaryota; kingdom Metazoa; phylum Chordata; class Mammalia; order Primates; family Cercopithecidae; genus Papio; species Papio anubis. The sequence continues at coordinate 51,854,569 of NC_044990.1, read as the reverse complement.
AAGCTCTAGATCAAAGACTGCCTACTATGATACTAGTTACCAAACTACACTCACCAAGCTAAGCCTGGGATCACCCGATGACAAACAACTCCAACACTGCCCTGGCTGGGACATCCTGGAGTCTGCCGCAAGTGGGCCACTTGGTGACAAGAGAGGGTTCTGGTGACAGGAAGAGCTTTCTCCCACAGTCCACCTCCAGCCCACACCATCCTCCTCAATCTTCTGGGCTTAAGCAGTATGGAGGTAGAAGCCAGAGCTTAGAAACAATAACAAATGTGTCATCTCTCTCAAATCCTTTCTGAAAAGACAGAGTATATAAATGAAGAAATAAACACATTTTAGAGCTGGGAGACAACCATTATGAAAAGTAGAAAGAGTGTGGACTTCAAAGTCAAGACATTTGCTCTCTGCCACTTCCTAGCTGTGTGCCTTCTGACAAGTTCCTCAAGCTCCCAGCCTCAGTTTCCCCATTGTCGTGTGGAGTAATAATAGCTGCTAAAGAGGGCTACTCTGAGGATGAATAGATATAGGATACATAAGATGACGTGACCAGGTTCCCAGAACCTGGGCTGCCCTATAGATGCTCTTCCAGTGTACATAGACGTACATATTAATGCTCTTCCAGTGTACATAGACGTACATAGATGCACTGACCTCAGAACTGGGATCAGAACAGGATCTGATGTGCTAGGAAGAAATGGAGAGAAAAGACAGAAAAAAGGCCACTAATAGCAAATAATTGAAGTAGTGGCAATAGTAGTAGTAATAATACGTTGAAAGAGTGGGCAAGGAGCTAGTCCACCAGCCTAATACTGATTCGGAGTTAGAAAATGCAGAAAATATGGTATTTTCAACAATGCTATGAAAAAGAGGAAATGAGAGTTACAGAAAAGCAAAGAAGTTCATCCTTTATCAAGATGACTTGTCCCTCATAGTGAGCTATCCAAAATACAGAAAGGCTGGAAGATTCATACATTCAGTTAGCCCATAAATACCAGTAATTACCAAGTTAAAAATAAAAAAGAATAACATTGATTGTGGGTTTTTTCTGATAATAAAGATGGAAAAATAATGTCAATTTAGACAATTTAAGTACAGGAGAGTTTAAACAAGAAAGTAAAAAACATTAAATTTATCTAGATATGTATCATGTGCTTACACATTTCTTTATTTAGTCAACAAATATGTATGTTTTCATTCACCACATAAGCCAGGCACTGTTCTAAGTAATGAAGATCCAACAATGAGCAACAAGAAAAAGTCCCCAGCTCAAAGGGTTTACATTCTACTGGAGAGAGAAAGGATAAATAAGGAAAACAAGTCACTTGTTCCTAAGTGCTATTAAAAAAAAAGGTTGCGGGAGAGCTTTCTAAGGGAGAGAGGAAATACTGGGGTGAGACTGGAATGTCTTTAAACATGGGTATGCACTCAAGGAGATGGCCCTTAGGCAAAGACTTCCAGGAGGTGACAGCACCAGCCATGTGGAGCATTCCAGGCGGAGGTTAAGTGTGGGTGGAAAGAAAAGGAAGGTGTTTGGTGAGAATTAGCGACCCAAGAGGCTAGTGGGGCTGAAACCGAGGTTTTTGTTGTTGGTGGTGTTGTTGTTTTCTTTTTCTTTCTTTTTTTTTCTTTTCTTTTCTTTTCTTTTTTTTTTTTTTTTTTTTTTTTTTTTTGAGACAGAATCTCACTCTGTCGCCCAGGCTGGAGTGCAGTGGCATGATCTGGGCTTGCTGCAACCTCTGCCTCCTGGGTTCAAGCGATTCTCCTGCCTCAGCCTCCCAAGTAGCTGAGATTACAGGCACACACCACCACATCTGGTTAATTTTTGTATTTTTAGTAGAGATGGGGTTTCACCATGTTGGCCAGGATGGTCTCAGGTGATCTGCCCGACTAGCCGCCCAAAGTGCTGGGATTACAGGTGTGAGCCACTGGGCCTGGCAAAACCGAAAGTTTGAGAAGAGTGGTGGGCAATAAGTTCAGAGAGACAGCAGAACATCAATCAGGAAGGCTTTTGCAGGCCAATACACAGAATTGACTTTGCTTTTGGAGGCTTTTGAACAGAGAAGTGACATGATTTGATGTATGTTAAAGGCTCCCTCTGTCTCTGGCTATTGTGGTGAGAAAAAAGAATGGAGGGAGGAAGGGCTGGTGCAAAGATCCCAGTTGAGAGATCCCTGCAGTCACCTTTAGGCAGGAGGTGATGGAGGCGGGAGCCAGAGAAGAAGCTGGGATCATGGAAAGGGATCAGATTCTGGATGCTTTGAGAGGAGAGGTGAATGGATTGAATGTGGGTATGAAGGAAAGAAAGAAATCAAAACAGATCCCCAGATATTTGACTTGAGTAATTGGAAAGATGAAGTTTCCCTTTATCTAGATGAAAGTTTGAGATGATTATTGGTTATCAATGTGGAGATGTCTAAAAGACATTAGTGATAGGTGTATGTTATATATGTATGTAAATAACAAAGGGGGATCATACACAATACTCTATTCAGTTTTGTAATGTGTTAGAAGTATTTTTTTCCTAATCTTAAATGTTCTTTGAGAATATTATTTTAAAACTTTATAATGTCCCTTGCTATATTTTAACATTCATCCACTTTCACACATTAGTTTCATTTTATTATCATTAATATATTATGGTTTAATAAAAATCCTTGACAGCCTCACTGTATCCTTAAAGGACTCATCCAGTTACAAGGTTGAAGAGTGTGAAGTCTTTTAAAACACAATACATATTGAATTGCATTATCAAAAGCCTATACCAATTTAGAGTTCACTCCTAGGTCTCCGAGTACCCACCTGTTTAACCGTACTTTTGCCAAAGTAGAAGATGATCATTTTCAAAAGTTTTTTCCAATTCTATAAGTAAAATTATCTATCAACGTTTAATTTGCATTATCTCACTTTTAGTTAATTTAAGTATTTCTTCATAAATGTATGTGCCTCTTGAATTTTTTTCTTTTGTAAATTGTGTATTCATATCCTTTGAATTGATCACTTCTGAAGTTATCATTTAGTGTTGAAATAATGACTGTAATAACAGTAGTAGCTCACATGAATTATATGCTAAGCAGTGCGTTAAGCAATTGACATGTGTTACTCTTCACAACCTTATTATTTCATATTAATACTCAGTTTACAGATGAGAAAATTTTGGATTAGAAAGATGAGATGACCTGCTTAATGTTATACAACTAGTCAGTGTTTGAGCCAGGATTTGAACCTAGGCTGACTCCAGAGCCCACCAAAAGTAATCATATTCAGTAATTTGAGAAGAGAACAAGTTTAGAAACTATAGAAAAGTTTGAAATGTAAGATCTGAATTTACTAAGGTAAGACTTTACTAGGACAAACAAGTCCAGTTCAGAAATGTTATCTGAGCAGTTCAGGTACTCTACCTAATTGAATATCTATCCGGGGCAAAGGTTCATACAAGATGCTGGGGAAATGTAAAGGACCACTTGATGAGCTCATTTCAGAAATGTGAACTAGGCTTCTCACCCCAATACATCTGACCTATTTTCATATGGAAAGTTCTACTAGTTTTGAATTTACTTAAATTATTTTAAGGAGAAATGTTAGAAGGAAAAATGTGGGGTACCTTCAAAAGATCCTTTTGAAGAATAATTTCTTTTTCTTGTAGTAGATGTTCTCAATAAGTAAATACTACTTATAATTAATTTTTTTCTTAATGTAATGAAATATTTTTAGAAAGGACAGTGAAGGCCCAGCACAATGGCTCATGCCTGTAATCCCAGCACTTTGGGAGGCCGAGGCGGGCAGATCACTTTAATCCAGTATTTCTAGACCATTCTGGCCAACATAGTGAAACCCTGTCTCTACTAAAATTACCTAAATTAGCCTGGCATGGTCATGCGTCTCTGTAGTCCCAGCTACTTGAAAGGCTGAGGTAGGAGAATTGCTTGAACCAGGGAGGCAGAGGTTGCAGTGAGCTGAAATCATGGCACTGCACTCCAGCCTAAGTGACAGAGCAAGACTCCATCTCAAAAAAGAAAACAAAACAAAAAACAAAGGACAGCGAAGCCCCTTCTTCCTTCCCTACAGCCAGCCCCGGGCCTCCTTGAATGTACCTTCCTTGGCAGATCTTTATTTTCCCAAATAGATAGTGAGCAGCCATCCTGCCTAGGGCAGCTGCAGCGTCATTAAGATGATTCTTGCATTGTAGGATCAAAGTGTCACTCTAAGTAAGCACTGTAGGTGGCTGTGCCTGTGGCAGTGAGTCAGAAGCAGCTCCTCCTAAGGAAGAAGAGACTGGGGGATTAGGTGAAGAATGCTGCAGGTTGTACAAGGTCTTTGTCAAAGCCCTGGGAACATTCCATTTTCTTCAGACCACGAGCAGTGAGGAGCAGCCAAGGCAAGTGGATCTCCTACTCACCTCTGAGTGAAGCTGAACCAGAAAATTTCCCTACATACTCACATTGCTCATAAAATGAACAAATACATTGTTAACCGATTCCTGCATTGGCCATCCAAGCCTTTAGGAGGTATACATATCACCATTGAAAAGCTGGAAGTGATGAAGGCAAGGGAGGCTTAAACTATAGCAGGACCCTGAAGCAGATCAAGCCATCACTGAGGGATCCTGCTCTGTGGCTTAGGAAGACAACGGACATGAACAATGTCATATGCTCCAAGACCTGCTGAAGTCATGCCCCCTCTGATCGTCAGAAGGACACGTATATATTTTAAAAGGCACCTGGGTCGCATTAAAGCTTTTTTTTTTTCCAAAGGCAACTGGGAACTCTTCAATCACAAATTTATGGAAATTAATGTAATAATCATTATCATAATATAAATAATTACCATTTGACAAACCTTACTATGTACCAGGCATCACACTATACATTTCACAGAGCAATCTCCTTTAATACTTACTAAAAACTCCTGAGAGTAGATATAACTCCTATTGTCATTTCACATGTCCCCAAGGTGACAGAGTAAATGGCAGAGTTGAGAGGCCAATCAGATCTCATGGCAAACAGTGAGAGCTTAATAATGACACTTTCTCCTCTGAATTAGGCAAGATGGTTTTGTTATAACTGTCTTTTTTATATGAGCCATAATATATGCTAACCTTAATATTTATGTTTGCCTTAATTTCTTAGTTGTATTTTCTTCTTGCCTCAGTATTCTCATTTATTAACTTATTGCTTCTATTTGTTAGTTCTTATTAAATCATGCAAAGAGAACATAAATAAATGAAATAAGTAACTTTACTTGTATATTACTTTAAAGTTCAAAGACTTAATAAACTCAAAAAAAGAATAAATACAAATTTGCCAAATGCAAACATAGTGCTGAATCAAAATGCCTTGGGTACTTAATAACATACTGCACATTGCAATATTGAGTAAAGATAGGAAATAGAGCATACAGCATATCCACAATGGGATTACCAATAACTTTTATTACCACAATAGAATTGATTTCTCCATTTCGAAATTCTGAAAAACAATCTCTGTGAAAGCTTTTCAGTCAGCAAAAGTGATTAAGACCTTTACTATACATCTTATTCACAAGCACCCCTGAGAGCAGAGTGCCCACTCACAATGATTAGTTAGTGGGTCAGCCTGAATCATAAGAAAGAATGCACCTGACTGAATCACCCATTCCACTTCCTGTAGCACCTGGTTTTCTTTGGGTTTTTGCCACTCACAAATTGTCCCAGCCAAAGCCTGTTCAGCTTATGAAATCTGACAAGGTCACAACCAGAGGTAGTGTGGTAGTGAGATTCACTAGAGTGCTGGTCTAAGAGTTGGGAAATCCATGACTATCTAAAACCAATACACATTTATCTACACAGTTTTATGATATATGGAACCGTATTCTTACCAGTCATGTAGACAAAGCCTTTCTATTGATTCACTGGAAAGCAATGCAGGAAACTACCAATATGTGTCAAAATGAATACTGGAGTTGTTAATATTTCAAAATGATTGAAGTACAAAGTGTCTATTAAATGTGGCCGGTGCTCCTGTGAGTCATCAACCCCACCCTGTTCTCACATGAGAACTATTCTTGCTGCACAGCTTGAGAGCCTCTCAGTACCTCCTTCTACGAAGGCATAACCCAGTCCCATCATCTCCACCTTCTAGGGCTAGGAAGGGACATCTCATCTGTGTGAGCTGGAGAAGAATCATTACTTTAATGGAAAAATTTTAAAATAATATTTTTGTTTCAGCTTGAGGAGGGCAAGCAATGAGACAGAGAGAGAGACAGAGAGAGAGAGAGAGACTGCTTATGCAATCCTTGTTTGCATTCACTGTAAAAAAAGAAAAAAATACCATGATATGAAACCTATAGATTCAGACCCCTCATACCAGCCTGCCAATGGGCAAGCCATCTCCTCATGTGTAGATTTACGTGAACTCAGCTCAGGAGCTGATCTATAAATCATTTACTATGAGAAATTCGACTGTCAGGTATGAAGATTCCTTGAAGAGCTAAAGGTAAATCTACCATTCGATCCAGCAATCCTACTACTGGGTATCTACCCAAAGGAAAAGATGTCATTATATGAAAAAGACACTTGCACACATATGTTTATAACAGCACAATTCACAATTGCAAAAATGTGGAACCAACTTACATGCCCATTGACTAATGAGTGGATCAAGAAAATGTGATACATATATATATATATATACACACACCGTGGAATACTACTCAGTCATTAAAAGGAATGCAATAATGTCTTTTGTAGCATTTTGGATGGAGCTGGAGGCCATTATTCTAAGTGAAGTAACACAAGAGTGGAAAACCAAAAACCATATATTCTCACTTATAAGTGGGAGTTAAGCTATGAGTACGCAAAGGCATACAGAGTGACATAATTTAGAGACTCAAAAGTGGGAGAGTGGCAAAGGGGCCAGGGATGAAAAACTACACATTAGATATAACGTACACTATTCAGGTGATGGGTGCACTAAAATCTCAGAATTCGTCATGTATATTTCATCCATGTAACCAAAAACCACTTGTACCCCAAAAGCTATTGAAATTATATATATACATATATATATTATATATAAAGAAATTCAACTGTCAGGAAGGTTGAAGATCAGTACACTTTCTCCCACCATCAAGCCACGTGGAAAGGCAAATCATCTGAATGTTGAAGGTTGCATGGTGAGGAGCATGGAGGGAATCGGAATGGAGGACTGAGCTGATCTTAAATAGCATGAGATCCTCAGTCAGTAGAGGAGAGTGTTGCCAAGTCTCCCCTGAGAGTTTTGGCTTCTGTGACTCAACATTTTCTAAGCCTCCGTAGTTGATGAGCCTTGTTATCAGAGATGTTTCCTCCAAGTCAGGCGAGGAAACACATGTTTGAGTTTCCACAAACTGAGTACAAAGTTACAATCACATTCTAGTCTTTCTTTCTCACATTCCTCTGTTTACCTAAGCTGAAATGACGGTATTTCCCAAATTCTCCATTCACCTTATATAGATGGCTAATCATATCCACTGTGTAAAAATTTCACAATTCTAACTTCATGGAAAGTTAATGTTTTAAAAAAGAGCACCTTATTTTCAAAATTTCGGGGGATGCCTTACCATCACCCTCATACATCAGCTTTTAATTTCCATTTAAGAACAACCATCAGAAAACTACCAAAAAGCAACTGCCTAGATTATAGCCATGTCAGACAAATTCATCTAAAATACTCTATTTATTATAACATGAATTATTTTGTAGATACACAGGCACTCTCAAAATGGTCATAAATTCCGACACAAAAGGAAAATTATAACTATGTCCTTTATTACTTCAGTTGACTCTATCAGTAAGGCTTAAAAAAAGTGAATGTCTGCCTTCTAAGTAGTTCACAAGGTTTTGGCTATGACATTGTAACTCTACTTCAAAACAGAGATTTCCAGAAATCTTCCCTCAGAAATAGCAACTGCATTGCTAAATGAGCCATGCCTGGTTGTTCTGTCTGCTTCCTTGCTGCTTTGTGGACAAATTCTTATTTATGCAATCATGGCATTTAAGTACTAGATGAGACCTAAAGAAATTCCAGTTAAGCCTTCTGCTTTAACCCAACACCACATCAGATTACCCAGGGCTTACCTCTTCAATTCTTAAAGATTTCCTGGAGCAAAGACCCACAATTTCCCTCCCTAGTAAGTTCTAGAGTTTAATCAAGAAGTTTTTTCTTGTGTGTAAACCTAAGCTTTCTTGCGGCAACTTAAGCCCATTTCTATTTCTGATCTCTATGGAAATAGAGAACAGATACTTGGTTCTTTAATAAATAACATTCCATAGACTTGAAAACACTGAAGTTATCCCTAATTGCTTTCTTTTCAAATTACATTTTCCACAGCCCTTTAACTTTTCTTCATCTATTCTATTTCCCAACATTTTAATTATCTTTGTTTCTTTTTGGGTGCTTAACAAATTTTTTAAAGGCCATGTAAAATACAGACAGATCCAATTATACTTAAAATGGTATAATAAATTTCCAGTAGTTTCTCCAAATAAATATTTTATTCCACTTCCCGTATCACTAAATTGTGACTACATCTTGCAATATGTTGACATTAGGTGGGAAAAGAAGCTGTATGTGGATGGCCCTCTTTGGCTTTGTCTCTTCTTCAGCTTCAGTTTGGAGTTACTGATGCTCAGAACTTTCCTCCAATAATCCCTCTTACCTTTAGACTCTCCGCTTCTCTCAAATAGGAATCATCAGTCAACTCAAAGCAGGATGTCCCACCCTTCAACCCAAATTCCAAATTTCTCCAGTAAGTCTAAAGTCATTGCCTCAGCAGTTGGAGCCAATTCGACACTATGTTAAACATGAAGTCTTTTCTTTATGATTTCTCTGGACCATGAAGATTGCCATAAGCAGCCTCAACATAGTGAGCAGATTATCATTACTACTACATGCCTTTGTATCGGAAGTTGGATATGTGATTTTAACAATCCAGTTGAGACAGAACTTTGAAATGAGAAATTTGCAAGCAGTGGCAAGGAGGTGCTTAGGAAAGGCCATCAAAATGATAAGAAAAATAAAAAGAGAAGTGTTTCATGATTGCTGTCATCTGGCATCATTATGGCTATGTTTTCTGAAAATTCTTGTAGCAACAATTGGCTGAAGCCAAAGGGTTGGGGAGGCAATGATTAGGAATCCAACATAAGAAATAAAATAATGGAAAGAACTAAACTTGATGTAATTCAAATAGCAAATCATCATTCCTGTAACTAACTCAAGGACATGTCCTTAGTTCTTTTAGGTTGTATTTCATCATAGTCACGTATTGAGAAGCTACATAGCCTGGTGCTTAAGAGCATAGGCACTGGGGTCAGACAGTCTGTGTTCAACTCCTGACTTTCCCTTTTAAGACTTCTGTGATAAAGTTTTGTAAACTACAGCTTGTTTTCCTTTTTAAAAATCTATCTCACAAATGCTTATCATGCACTAAGAATTTTTGTAAATTCTTTTTTTTTTTTTTTTTTGAGACGGAGTCTCGCTCTGTCGTCCAGGCTGGAGTGCAGTGGCGCGATCTCGGCTCACTGCAAGCTCCACCTCCCGGGTTCACGCCATTCTCCTGCCTCAGCCTAACGAGTAGCTGGGACTACAGGCGCCCGCCGCCACGCCCGGCTAATTTTTTTGTATTTTTTAGTAGAGACGGGGTTTCACTGTGTTAGCCAGGATGGTCTCGATCTCCTGACCTCATGATCCGCCCGCCTCGGCCTCCCAAAGCGCTGGGATTACAGGCGTGAGCCACCGCGGCCGGCCAATTTTTGTAAATTCTTTACAAACATTGATTCATTGAATCGTTGTAACAACCCAATGAGGTAGAAGTTATTATAAACCCTGTTTAGAGACGGAGAAATGAAGGCCCAGGGAAATGTATTGCCCAAGGCCACACCTAGAAAATGGAAGATTCAGGCTTTGAGCCAAGTGGCCTGGATTCAGGTTCTGCTCTATCACTACCATTGGCGGGGGCAGGGGCGGGGTATTAGGATTAACGGAAATCACTTTCCATCGCCTGGGAAAAAATAGTACTCAGTAAGTGGTAGGCTTTGCGCGTTTGCGTGTGTGTGGTGATGGTAATTATGTTCCTAACGTTATCTTCCGAAGTGAACAGGCTATGATCCACTGTGTATGAGGCTGACTTCCAAGGGTGTGGTAGGAAGTGGCACTGCTGATCAGCAGGTGGAGCTCTTTTCTCTCATTATATATTTACCCCACCACCACCAACAACCATTTCCTCCACCCTTGTATTGTGAGTTCATTGGGTGATGCTCGATATGTCTAATATTCAACTGAGACTCCATCCAGCTCCATCATAAAACTTTATATAAAAAGCTTTGATTATATTAAAACTATTTTTATCAAGCTGCATTTGCACAGAGTCTAAACAAAGTCTAGTGGTGCTCATTTTGTGCCTCTATTCAGTTGAATAAAGTTAATATTTGTTATATGAAGATTTGTTGAGAGTAACAGGTAAAATGTGCTGTGATATGTATATAACAGCTGTTAAAATACTTAGCTTACATAGTCATAGCACATTATACACTTAATTTCAAATTGTGTTTGCACAAATTTACAACTGTAAGCAAGGCAGGTCTAGGATAATTATACCCATTTAGCAGATCAGAATAGTAAGTCCAGGGACATTAGATGAAGTTAACTGAATACGAAAACACTCTTATTGGGACATAGGATTTTTGGCTCTTTCTCTAGGGCTTCTTCCACTATAATATGTTGGTTGTTACTGATGCTCTGTTAGTGACCATTGTTTCCTTCCCTCTTTTATCCTGTGCTGTACTGAAAATCCAGGTGGCTATATCAAGACACAATATAACTCAGTGACAAAACAAACAAACAAACAAACAAAAACAAAACACTGGGTCTGAATTCTGCCTTTACCACTTAGCTATGTGAGCTTGGACAAACTACTACTTACTCTCTCTGTGGTGTGGTTTTAATTGGGGCTACTGATTGAATCCACTTAGTAGCAATGTTGAGGGGAGTGAATGACTTTTCAAATAAGGCATTTAAAGCAGTTCTCAGCCCTTAGAAAGCATGCAACAATTGTTAAGCACATCCTTAGCTACTCTTTCTCCCCTCCCTCCTTCCTTGCTGCCTTCCTTCTACAAACATTTATGGAGTACTTGTGTGGAACCAGGAAGCCACAAGAGAGACACTAGAAGTGTGAGACCAGGACTTAAAGTTAGGCTTTCAATGACCAGCTATGCTACTGGAGAGAGAAAACACCCAGCAAGAGCCTTCAGGGAGCTCAAACAAAAGGAAGAGGGAGAGAAGGCAAGCAGAGAATTGATTCATTGTCACCAATATGTTCATGTTTTGTTTTCCTCAGCAGAAGTAATCACTCATTCATTAAGCAAATGTTTACTGAGCACGGTTCTCTGTTCTCCGTTCAGTTCGTGGTGCAAAGTGCCGAGAAGATTTAAAACAAAAGTAGGTCAGATATGGATTCTATCCCCTAACAACTAAAACCTAATTCAGAAGACAAGAAATGTGATAAATAAATGATCGAAGCAGACGATATATACCATAAGAAAGGGGTGAAATTCTTTTATAGTCATTTCTACAGTTAGTACAATAATCACTCAACATTTATTGGATATAGCAATTAATGTGGTATGATCTCATTTCTAAAACTTTATATCAGCATAGAAGACCATTGAGGAAAATAAATTGGGTGAGTGGGATGAGATGTATTTTTATTTCCTTATTTTCATTGTAATGATAGTGTAATAAAATATCTTAATAAGAGAAAGCTTACTGAAGAAAAAATTATGAAGTGCCTTTCAACTTTTTACTAGGAAGCTCAAATAGTCCTTCGGGCAAGGCAGTTTAGTGAAAAGAAAATGAGTGGGGCAGACAGGAGACAGAGGTCTCACCCTTGCTCTTTGCTTGACCTTGAAAAATTCATTTAACTTCTTAATAACTTCAGTTTGTGGTCTATGTAATGGAGATCATAGCAACTGCATTGCTTCAATCTCAAGAATGCTAAAGAGATACAATAAAATAGTAAATTGCAACATTCTATAATATAAATTCTACTGAAAGCGGGAAGCTATATAAACCAAAGCAATTGAGGGAGTAAAGTAGAAAAATGAGCTAAGACTTCATAATTGGTAAACCAGAGGTCATGACTCTGCACAAGCACGTATTCCATGTTAGCGTCTAGTGCTCAATGCTTCCCTTTGGATTCTTTTTTTTTTTTTTTTTATATATATTTTTTTAATTTATTTATTATTATTATACTGTAAGTGGTAGGGTACATGTGCATAACGTGCAGGTTTGTTACATATGTATACTTGTGCCTTGTTGGTGTGCTGCACCCATCAACTCGTCATTTACATCAGGTATAACTCCCAATGCAATCCCTCCCCCCTCCCCCCTCCCCATGATAGGCCCCGGAGTGTGATGTTCCCCTTCCCGAGTCCAAGTGATCTCATTGTTCAGTTCCCACCTATGAGTGAGAACATGCGGTGTTTGGTTTTCTGTTCTTGTGATAGTTTGCTAAGAATGATGGATTCCAGCTGCATCCATGTCCCTACAAAGGACACAAACTCATCCTTTTTTATGGCTGCATAGTATTCCATGGTGTATATGTGCCACATTTTCTTAATCCAATCTGGATCCCCATAGCACCTGGGATGATGCTTTGCATATGATAAAGATTCAGTTAATATCACTGATAGAATGGCTTTTAGAAGTTGTAATAATTTTCAGAAGCTTTGGTAAATAAATATCAAAATTCCTATTGCTTAGAAATAAATTTGACTCTCATCTTGCTTTGAAATAACTTAGTTACCAATTATTGACTCCATTCCCATATCTGCGCATTTATTGGGTGCCTCATCACTCTCTATAATTTTTTTCCAACTACAGAACACAATATACAGAAAAGTATATAATTTCAGTCATAATTTTAAAAGCTTGGGTCAGTGGCCTGAACACTAATCTTGATTTAACCCTTACTCTGCCTTCCAACTTATACTACAATGTTTAGGCAGCCTCGTGCATGGCACATGGTAGAGACTCCTTCCAGTTTGTTGAACTGACCTGAATTCAAATTTTTAAGGCAAGAACTTGAACTTAGACTTTCAGTTACTAGTTAGGCTACCAATGTTCTTTGGTTCACGTAATTCACAATTAATCTCCTTCTTTCTTTTTCTAACAAATGAGGCTGATAATTCAAGCCATCTATTTAATTTGAAAAGATGTTGTGAAGATTCCATTCCAACTGCCATTAAACACTTGGATATTCTCAGATGGTGTGATAGATGTGAGAATGTAAAGTACAATAACCACTGATTAAAAATTGGCCTCTGAGTTTACCTGTCAATCAGCTATAGGAAAAAATAAAAAGAAACCTTAGTCTCAATTTTCCCATCTCAACTTTCTCATTCTAAGCTTCATTTATATACACACCTAAAATATTTTTGTATAGATCATTTGCCTCTTTTACACTGAGGTTAAGGGCCTACACAAGGAAAGGAAGACAAGAGCCTGCCAGAGGAAAAAATCTACAAAAATTAGTTTTTGTACTTACAAAATACAGGAATAAAGTAGAATATTAGTGTATCTCTTTAAGGAGTTTGAAATGCTTTATTCCTTGTGGTAAAAGTCTTTGCTAATCCTTAACTATACTTTTTAAAAAAAGGTAAAAAGAAGAGCAACAGGCTAAAATTTCATAGTTCCCCTAATAAATAAAGCACTCAACTAAAGCAGAGGATGCTGACTTCTTGAATGTTTTACTTAGAAAATCCAAAACTGTCATAAAGCGGTCCCTCTATTCGTCATGAGGTATTAACGGGATACGGAGGGCAGAGCTGGGATGTCTAGGCCTACCCATGTGAGCTGGTTTTCCTGCTCACAGGGCCACTGTGGGATTATAAAGAAAGGGGAAAACTTATTTCTTCTCCTTATCTTATTAATATTCAACTCACGGTACAAATTCCACAGTACAACCTTTCAAAGACCCTAGTATACAAAGAGAGATAAACAGAGTAATGCAAAGCTCTATGAATGATTTCCAATACATATAGTAACAGGGAATCATTTTCATATGGTAAGCTTAAGTGTGTCAAGGAAACGAGATGTAAAGGCAGCAGAATAAATATTAGCAATAGCAAATAGGTCTAGAGGTGATATTTTCAGAATCATAGTCCAATACTTCCTCCTTAGCTCTATTGTGTCTGCCATTGAAGTTGAAGACATACGAGGAGCACTTGACAACTTGAGAACTGCGTTCAAGGGAAGTCTTTAACAATTCTCCTCCTCACCTCCACCCCAGTCCTTACCTTTTCCATCTCTGAAATAGGAGGAGTCTGTTTCACTCGTTCACAGGGCTCTCCAAAGAATAGCCCAGACTCCTTACCAACTTCAGTTAAAAATGCCATATAACTGGAGAGTGTTATTATATTGTAAGTTTTGTGCCACATAGATGCTTTCACTTTAGAATATTTAAAAAAATAGACTAGATGGTTCAAAGTGTATATTTGCATGCTAACTTCTACAGGAGGAAAGGCTATGTAAAATTAGAGGAAAAACTATCCTGGAAACTAATTCAAGCATTCTTGTGTTTCATTGGGTGATCTCCATTTAATTAAAGAATTGTGATTGTAGAATGGGATGATGCAAACTCAAAATACATAAAAATGCTAGAAACGCTTAGTCATCAATGATGATTCACAATCAATGTGTAGGCTGGGCACAATGGCTCACACCTGTAATCCCAACAATTTGGGAGAGTAAGGTGGGATGATTGCTTAAGCTTAAGAGTTCAAGGCCAGCCTGGGCAACATAGTTAGATCCTGCCTGTCTTAAAAAAAAAAAAAAAAAAGAATCAATGTGCTATTTTATTTAAATGTTCTGGCTCAATGAGGATTACTATACATTTTGCCTGTGGTTGCCAGTTTTCATCATAAATAAAAAAATGTACAACCTTGAAACCTTCAAGGAAGTAGTTTAATCTCTGAAAAGTCAGTAAGCAGTTTGGTATCTTATGATCCTTCAATGTTCTTAGAATAAATTATAATCATTATCTGGATTCACAGGTTTGAAAGATATAAAATAAATGACTGGAATTTCAATTACTACTGACCTAATGATATGTCCTGGACCCCCCTTATTTTTTTTCATTTTTAAAATCCCTAATATTACCTTGTCTATTTCTCATTTGTTTTTAGTAAATGAAAATCGCAGAAAAATCAGAATGAAATTATATACGTGGTTTTGGTTATTGGTATCTTGATTAACAGATGAAAGTTCCAGATTCTGAAGTAGTGGAAATGAGGGGAGTGGGGAGTCTAGGCCTCTATATGCCCGTAATCAGCCATGAGACCCTGAGTGATCGCCTTCAATTCCCTGAATATCAGATTCCCCACCAATTAAAGAAAAGTATAACAAAAGTAACCTCCTAACAAGTTTCACTTTATATGGTTTTTATGATACTTAGGGTGTAGGAAGACAATCATTTGTAAAAGTTTTTTTTAATGAAATTTAGTGGGAAGATGGATTGCTTAAGGTCAGGAGCCTGGATTCTAGTTATCAATGCCACTAACCAGCTGACGGACCAAGCCAATTAAATACTGTCTGAAACAGGAAGAAGTATTAAATTAAATCAAGATTTCAAAAGCTAAGTGATTTCATGCAGGCCACCTATTAACATTTCTGGATCTCAATTTTCTCATCTAAAATGTTAAAGTGCTTAACTGGACAACGTTTAGAATCTTTTAGCTCTAAATTTCAGTGTTTCTGTATCCTGTTACAAAAGTGGCCATTTTTATTATCTAGCTTTGCTCTATCACTATGGTAGTCAGGTAGCCATTTTCTACACTACTCATTATAACGACTGATTAGCTAGCAGTAGATAGCTTCTGATCTATTTACCCCTCACTCTCCAAAATAATTAATATCATTCAGGTGTTTATTGAGAGGGAACGAAATCTTGCTGATGAGTCATTTCATTCATTTCTTCGTTCAATAAATATTCACTGAGTTTTCCTGCCTTCTTAAATTGTTTTACAGAAAGATATTCGGCTTTAAAAAACAAAAACACTTACCTTCTCCGTGCTTCTTTAACTATAAAATTGTGGCCGTGGATATTTACCTCCATTACAGAAGGGCTTTGATGACTCATGACGTATGTAAGGTGCATTGAGGTCCTTGATGGAAGGCGCTCCATCTGTTGCACAGTGTAATTAACATTATGAGTTTACCGAAAGAAACATAAGAGTCATTGTTAAAGAGCATCTTGGGGGCTGGCTCGGCCTTTAGTCATAAGAAACTTCTGATGTAAAAGAAGGTAATAATTTATAATAGCTACTAAAAGTAACTTGAATATGAAAAGAGTTAGTTGTTTTTAAACTCAACAAGCCTTTTTATTAATTAAAGGAGTAGCCATGGTAATATCTTCAACATGTTTTATTTTTGAACTAATAAGAAAAACAATTAAGTGTCATGCTTTAGAGGCTTCTATGAAAGCTAAAGAAGGTGATATTCATGTGAATGAGTCATGCTCTTCTTTAGAGAGTTCAGTTACTGCAGAGCTGGGAAATTCCTGGTCCGTTGGTCAAGAGTAGAGAGATGCCTCCTCTACCACCTTTTATATGTGCTTTCCTCCTACAACACATGGCAGTAATGTCAGGGAAAGGGGTATCTACTCCAGGGATCTAAGCCTGATTGCTTGACAAAGCCAAGTGAACGATTTTTCTATTTCAAGCATCCTCTCTGAGTGGCAAAGAAAGCTCTGGGCAGGTTTCAGCGATCCAGAAATAGTTCCTTCCGATAGGTCAAACCTAACAGTATCATGCACATCTAGGTATTTGGTAAAGATTGTTGATGATGTTGATGATGCCTAAGATGGTGTTAGTTATGGGGGCATGTGATTATTTTGATGACTTGGGAACAAGAGGTAATTTTACTCTCAAATGACCCACAGTTGACTGTTGTCTCCAATAAAAGAGGAAGGATGAAGGCCATCATTCTAAGTGAAGTAACTCAGGAATGGAAAACCACTGCGTGTTCTCACTTATAAGTGAGCGCTAAGCTATTGGTACGCAAACACATATGGAGTGGTATAATGAGCTTCAGAGACTCAGAAGAGAAGAGGGTGGGAGGGAAGTGAGGAGTAAAAATCTACATATTGAATTCAGTGCACACTACTTGAGGGATGAATGCACTAAAAAGCTCAGATTTCACCACAGTACAATTCATCCATGTAACCAAAAACCACTTGTACCCCAAAAGTAAAGCTCAGATTTCACCACAGTACAATTCATCCATGTAACCAAAAACCACTTGTACCCCAAAAGTTATTGAAATTTTGAAAAGATTCCAAAAAATATTTGTTTAATGATGAAAGTGAGTGAATGAGTAAAACTAAGGAGTCTTTATAATATCCAGTAAACAAAGGAAGAATTAAAATATTTCACACAAA
Organism: Papio anubis; assembly: GCF_008728515.1. Taxonomy (NCBI): domain Eukaryota; kingdom Metazoa; phylum Chordata; class Mammalia; order Primates; family Cercopithecidae; genus Papio; species Papio anubis. The sequence goes on along the minus strand of NC_044990.1, from coordinate 51,837,118 downwards.
ACTCTCACTTCCACTCATGGCCTAGGGTAACCATGGTGCCAAGGGCCCCATAGTCTCTCTGCATGTAAAATGGCGGTGCTTAGGTCTGTGGAACAGGGCGTCATTCCCACCCAACCTCCAGGAAATGTGGGGCTCCATAGGAGGACCCTTCTCTCTGGTGACACAGCTGGGGTGCAGAGAGCAGGAGTTCACTCTGAGAGGTCCTACAGCTCTGCCCCTTGACTCCCTGCCCAGGCTGGGCTCCCCTCCCACTGCAGACGGTCCCACTGTGGTGATTGCCAAGTACTCACTTGTCAGCCTGTTCCCTGCCAGCCCCATTCACCTTACCCTCCAAGAGCTAGCAGATGCCCCTTCCTGAGACACAGACCTGACTGCGTCCCCTTTACATTAAACTATTCTGTAGAGCCCTCTGCCCTCAGAACACAGGCTCCGATTCTGTCGTGGGACTTGAGCTCCCCCAACCCAGCCCCAATCCCACCTTTAGACTAGCGTCATCCCTCAAGTGTGCCACACTCTCTCATCCCCATCCTTCACAGAGGCTGCCCTCCTAAGTGGTCCCCTGCTCACTTAGGTGACTCCTATTCATACTGCAGGGCTCAGCACTCTGGCTTCCAGAAAACGCCTCCTTCCACCTCACCCAATACCAATCTGTGGCCCAGAAGACTATTCCTCTGGTCTCCACTTCAGCTGATGCTCATCACCCTACAAGGATAAGCTCCATAAGGGTAGGATCTGTCTGTTTCCTTCTGCATCCATGACATGATCTCAACCATATGAGAAAGGAAAAACCCTAAAGAGAAGAAAAATATTCCCCTCATCCCCACCATGACTGAGACGAATCATTCAGAGTTTTTTAAAAACGAATGAAATATTTTGAATGTAGACATTAGGAGGTCTTTAAAAGCCAAAATTTACTACAGATTTTCAAACTACAAACAAAAATGCCATTGAGGCATTGTACAGGTTTGAGTAGCTAAGAAACCATCAATCTCTATGACCCACGTAGACAAAATGCAATTTTTATTTAAAAAAAAAAAAAAAAAAAAAAGGTTCTTGGGGCCCAAAGTGAAAAAACCACAGTGAATTATCCCCAGACATGATTAGTTCACGTTTTGCCCTGACCTTATAAAGAGGCACTGTGGGCCGGGTGCAGTGGCTCATGCCTGTAATCCCAGCACTTTGGAAGGCCGAAGCAGATGGATCATGAGGTTAGGAAATCGAGACCATCCTGGCTAACATGGTGAAACCCTGTCTGTACTAAAAATACAAAAAATGGCATGTGCCTGTAGTCCCAACTCCTCAGGAGACTGAGGCCGAAGAGTTGCTTGAACCCAGGAGGCGGAGGTTGGGGTGAGCCAAGATCGTGTCACTGCACTCCAGCCTGGGCAACAGAGTGAGACTCCATCTCAAAAAAAAAAGAGCCACTGTGATGAATTACACGTAGCTATATAAGTCTCCAGCTGGGGCTAGGTTTTTGGTTCGTGTAGACCAGGAAGCTGTTTTTGGTGACCTGTGGACTCTGATTGTATCTAGCTTGTTTTCTCATTGTTACTGTTTTTCCTATTTTTTTCCTCTTTTCTCTACATTTTTTTCCTTTTTTCCTCTTTTTTTCTACTTCATTTTTCAATTTATTTTTTCTTTTCTTTTTCCTTTATCTTATTTCTTTTCTTTTCTTCTTTATTTTTGTTTTTCTCATGTTTATTTTTATTTTCTCACTTTATTTTTTCTTTTTCCCATTTCATCTATTTCCTTTGCAAATTTTTCTTACTTTTTTCTTTTCTCCCATTTAACTTTTTTAGTTAGGACTTCTAGTGCAGTTAGTATAGTTAGTATTGTTGGTTGGTATTGTTACCATGGTTATTATTAGCATACTAATAATACTTAGTAGTATTAGCAAAGTTAATACAATTGGTGGAGTCTGTTAGTGGTGTTAGCCTAGTTAGTATAGTTGGCATTGTTCATTAGTTAGCATAGCTTGCATAGGTAGGATTTGTAGTTAGGAGGCACCATGTAGCAGAGCTTGGCCTCCAACTCACCTAGGGAGGAGATCAAAAAGTACATGTTCCTCAAGACCAGTGGCAGGGGCGTGCTCGTCCAGGTGAAGCTGACAGGGCACATACTGACTGGGACACAGGTGGTTACAAAAATCATCTATAAAATGAGTGGCTTCCCTACCCTCTCTCTACAGAAAGAGGTAGAAATCATGAAGGCCCTGAATCACCTGAACATCATTAAACTCAACTAGGTGATTGGCAGGTGGACACCCTCTATTTGGTGATGGAATATGCCCTCGAAGGAGTGCTTTTCCACTAAATACACCATCACAGCCACATCAAGGATGACAAGAATGCCCAGGCCCTGTTTAAGCAGACACTGTCCACCCTCCAGTACAGCTACAGAAAGAAAATCATGCACTGGGACCTGAAGCCGCAGAACATCCTACTGCATAAAGAACATAATTTAAATATAGTCAACTTTGGTTTCAGCACCACATTTGCGGAAGGAGAGATGCTGAGAGCCTTTTATGGGACTTGCTCTTATGTTGCCCCAGAACTCTTCCTGGGACATGGGTACCAAGTCCCTAACACCTTATTTCTCTCTCTAAGGCAGGTCTTTTAGGTTGGCAAGAAGCAAAATGTTTTTAACATAAAGTTGACAAATCTCCTAGTGGTTAGGTGGCAGCCCTGGCTAATTTTACAGCAAAATAGAATAATGCCAGAAACATGATAATAACTAAAGGAACATGACTTGAGTCCCACATAGAGACCTCCATGGTAGTTTGCACACCTCTATAATTTTTTTATAAATTAAATCATTGAGAGGCTGAGAGGAGGGAGAGATAAATAGGTGGAACACAATAAATTTTTAGGACAGTTTTTATTGCGTATAATGGTGGATACATGGCATTATGTAATTGTCAAAACCCATAAAATTAGACGACACAGAGAGAAAAACTAGTGTCAACTATGAACTTTAATAGGATATCAATATTTTCAGCTGTAGAAATGTACCACCCCAAAACAAAATTTTAATAATAGGGGAAAGTGTGACATCGGGGATAGAGGAGGTACTGGAAACTCTCTTTCTGCTTAATTTTTCTGGAAACCTAAAGGGGCTCGTAAAAGTAAAGTCTACTTTTTAAAATTTGAATCATATTTGAACAAAAGCCAAAGAGATCATATTTTTGAAAATACTAATGATATCCTCTTATTGGATATACAATTCCAGCCTGATTATGACTCTTCCTTGAGCCTATGTGTACGAGCGACATGCTCAAAAAGAGCAATGATATCAGAGTCCTTAGTCTACTTTGAACCAAAAAAAGAATTATCAGTTTTTAAAGTAAAGATCAGTGACAATCACCATGAAATTGATACCTCTATTTATTAGCCCAGAACAAAAGATAAAATATTTTATATCCTGTAAGACTTCTGTATTTTTGGCCCATCTACATATAGCTTAAAGGTAATGGGAGGGGTAGCTAGATCACACAGACAACTGAATTCTGAGTTCTTCTGGATTTTTTTTACTTCCTTTCCTAGGAATCTCAAAAGCCAAGATTTAAATGTCATGGGAAAGTGGAAGTAATACACTATTCTTTAAGGTAAGTCATCTAGAATCAAATGGTTATGGTATGGCAATATTTCATATGTATGTGATGTCTTTGTGTCCTGAGTCATCTTAAGAACAAGTAGTTCAATTATGCATAAAAGATGACATCAGTTACAGCAAACCATTGTGTGAAGAGTTTGAGGATTATCAGAGTCCAGAACTTACAAACTCTATAATGACTAAATACATATTTAAAGAGACGCTGTCTTGGCCCTTCTCTAGATACTGTCTTTTGAGGTTGTGGGATGACATTGCAGTAATCGTACAGTGTATTCTGATGTGGTCAACCCAGGGAAAATTAAGAAATAGGTCAAATTTAACTTTGGAACACCTCCACGGATAACTTATGTTCTTTATTCTCAGAAACAGCTTCTGGATTCCCTCATTGCTTGGGAACTTTTCCTTCCTGACCCTAAAACATTTGCTACTCCTGGCCCCATCTCATGTTGATTGCTTGAAGGACAGGACCTCACCCATGGTGGCCTATGTGGGCTACCCTTCTCCTTAGTATTCTTGCTGCTCCACCAGTACCATTGATTTGTTCATTTTTAATTCACTCATTTTCTTATGTTTATTCACTCATTTACTCACATACACATTCAACATGTCTATGCTGAGCTACACTATAAACTAGACACCAGGCTAGGCTCTGGGATATTGTCCAAACTTGTCCAACCCACAGCCCGTGTGCCGCATGTGGCCTAGGACAGCTTTGAATGCGGCCCAACACAGATTACTAAACTTTTCTTAAAACATTATGAGATTTTTTTTGCAAGTTTTTGACTCATCAGTTATGGTTAGTGTTGGTGTATTTTATGTGTGGCCCAAGACAATTTTTCTTCCAGTGTTGCCCAGGAAGACAAAAGATTGGACACCTTGTTGTAAACAATAAAAGATGTGGTCCCTCTACTCGTGAAGTTTATAGGCTATCTAGAAAGACAAACATTAAACACAAATCACACAAATGAGTTTTTAATTAAAATGTTCATATATGTTACACTTATGAGGGCCTGTAAGATAGAGGAAACTAACCTGAACATGTCGGCGTGGGAGTGGGCCAAGAGATGTTTAAGGCTCTGATGTTTTTATTTAGTCTAGCCTATCATCAACATGTTGAAACCTGCCAGTCTTCCATCTCACCTCTTGAGGACAAAGTTCCCTATTCTTTTAAAAATGCAATTAGCTAACCTAATAAATTCATTGTAGTATTGATATGCCTGTGGAATAAAAGCTCCTGGTGATAACTTCAGAAGAACCTCTTCTCTGAACAGCTCCATTTGTTTGCATCAAAGGACAAATCAAGCCCCTCTGGTATCCATAAATCAGTATTTTGTTTTTTGTTTTGTTTTATTTTTGTTTGTTTGTTTTTTGACACAGGGTCTCACTCTATTGCCCAGACTGGAGTGCAGTGGCATGATCAAGGTTCACTGGAGCCTCGACCTCCTGTGATCAAGCTGTCCTCCCACCTCAACCTCTTGCGTAGCTGGGACTACAGGTGCATGCCACAATGCCCAACTAATTTGTTTTTTGTAGAAACAAGGTTTCCCTATGTTGCTCAGGGTGATCTTGAACTCCTGGGCTCAGTGGATCCTCCCATCCGGGCCTCCCAAAGCACTGGGATTATAGGTGTGAGCCACCATGCCCAGCCTCATAAATCAGTATTTCTAACTGGCTAAATTTGAGATCAACTATGATGGGAGAGCTGACAGATGAGCTAATTTGGACAGAGTGGTTCACACTGCATTCTGCCACCTCCTTTATCTTTACCAGGGCGAGACCTGACAGTGATCCTCAGGCAGATGCCCTGGGGCTTTCTAGGCCTCACATCTTGCCCATGACCAGAAGAAAGTCCTTGAGAAAACTCATAGGGACCCACCTTAGTGGTGGTGACCTTAGATCACCATTGTAAACCTTCATAGAAGATCCTTACAATTATCTCTTGGCCTTGGGCTACCTAACAAGATAGTCTTTATAGGAGCCATAAAAGCCTGGGAGATCCAAGCAAGATATTGATCAGCCCATCCAGGCACAACTGTGAGGTAGCAGCAGTTTAACTGCAATCTCTCCCTAGGAGCCTCTGCATTCTCTCCATATAACAGGAATAGCCCACTTTGTGTTACCTGTTTGATGCCCAAAAGTCTGCATTGTTATGTCCCATTAGTCAAATCAGTGTCCATACCTCCTAATCAAAATGTGTCTATCCTCCGTAACATTGTCTCAAAAACCTACTATATCTACAGTATGGTTAGCTCTCATATCAGTGAACAGGTCAGCCAATGTAAATATACAGAATCAATGGGTTAGTTGTATCTCAATGTTCTTATGCAAAATGCTCTCCATTTTCCTTATGTTTTCGTTTTTTTGGACCTCATTTTCCTTATGACTAAGAGAAGGCATCAGACTGCATACACTTTGAGTTATTTTAAAGCTCCTATAATTGGTTAACTTGAATAAATCGTAAAGGTTTAATGGAAGCTTGTTATTTCCACTGATTTATTTCTCCTTCTAGGAATTATAATGTTCATAGACTGGTAACTGTTCCCAATCCTGGGTCAGTTAGCAGGGTATTTCATGATCTGCCTTTCTCCGACCACCTATTTCACCAGAACCTTCCCCATCACTGGAACCCTTCTCCTTCTATAATTCCTCAAATGGATCATGTTATCCCAGGCCTCAAAGATGTGCATATGCTGTCATGTCTGCCTGGAAGAAGGTTCTGGCATACCTTCTTTGCCTTTTTTCCCTTCCCTGTAATTAGAAAATATTTCAAACACACACAAACACTACAGAGAATCATATAACAGGCATGCATTTACCCACAACTCTTTTAACACATGCTAATATTTTGGTGTTTTTCACTAATCTCTTTTAAAGAAGTGCTGCAGATCCAGTTGAATATTCTACCTTTACTCCATCTTCTTCCCCAGAAGCAAACACTGTTCTGCAGTGTGTGGTTTTTGCTTTTGCCTTATATGTATTTACCCATAAATATTATTTAGAATTGTTTTGTGGGACATTTAAAACTTGTATATATCCAATGCTGAATGTATTGATTTTTTATTTGCATTTTTGACCAATATAATATTTTCTGGCATCATCTCTGTTAATAACATGTAGAGCCAGTTATTCATTTAACCTCTTATTTCCATTATGTGAATATACCATAATTTGATAAGTCATTCACTCACTGAATGTACATTTAGGCTAGTTCACATTTTCTGCTTTTACAAATAGCACCACAGGAAACATCCTCGTAAATAGCTCCTTGGGCATGTATGAGAGAGCTTTGCTCAAGGGTATATGCCTAAGCATAGAATTGCTGGATTACAGGTTATAAAATCTGCACATTTGCTAGATATTTGCAAGTCATGTAAACAACAAAGAATTAGTATACAGAATATATATAAACAATTCCTCCAAATGTGTAAGAAAAATAAATGATTCAATAAAAAATGGACAAAGGATATAAACAGGCAACTAAAAAAAAGAGAAACCCCTATTTGCTGTTAAATATTAGAAATATGGGGCCGGGCGCAATGGCTCACACCTGTATTCCCAGCACTTTGGGAGGCCAAGGCAGGTGGATCACCTGAGATCAGGAATTTGAGACCAGCCTGGCCAAGATGGTGAAATCTTGTCTCTACTAAAAATACAAAAATTAGCTGGTGCGGTAGCATGCGCCTGTAATCCCAGCTACTCAGGAGGCCGAGGCAGGAGAATTGTTCAAACCCGGGAGGTGGAAGTTGCAGTGAACTGAGATCATGCCGCTGCAGTCTAGCCTGGGTGACAGAGCAAGACTCCATCATATATATATGTGTGTGTGTGTGTGTGTATATATATATATATATATTTTTTTTAGAAATATGTTCAACTCGGTAGTAATCAGGGTAATTCAAATTAAAACAAAGAAATCCCAAGGTAGGCCGCTATTTCATACATATCAAGGTGGCAGAAATTCGAAAGGCTGAGGAAAGAGGATGCTAGGCTGGGAGTCACAGGAGTAATCCTATGGCATGGTAATGAGTGACTTACTCTTCCTGGGCCTTACGTATTTCATCTATAAAATGAATATAATCCCTAAGGACCCTGCAAACCCTCAGGTTGCCTTGATCTTCTCTCCCTGCTCAATTAAATATGATTCTAACAGCACCAGATTTGGGAATATAAAATGGAGGCACATTGTCTCATCAAGCAAGGAGGGCCTGCTAGTATTGAAGAACCCTGTTTTGATGCATTCATTTGTTCTTTTTTTCCACAAACTATTTTTTATTTTTACTTGTTTTTATTTTATTTATTTATTTATTTATTTATTTTCGAGATGGAGTCTTGCTCTGTTTCCAGGCTGGAGTGGAGTGGGGTGATCTCAGCTCACTGCAACCTCCACCTCCCAGGTTCAAGCGATTCTCCTGCCTCAGCCTCCTGAGTAGCTGGGACTACAGGTGCCCTCCATCACGTCCAGCGAATTTTTGTAATTTTTAGTAGAGACGGAGTTTCACCATGTTGGTCAGGCTGGTCTTGATCTCTTGACCTTGTGATCCACCTGCCCCTCGTCCTCCCAAAGTGCTGGGATTACAGGCATGAGCCACTGTGCCCAGCCACTATTTATTAACTGCCTACTACATGATAGACATTTGCCAAGTCACTGGCCTTACAGAACTTATGGGAGAGTGAAAAATAGAAAACTCTTAAAGAGACAATCAAATCCACAGTGTTATGTGCAGGAGTGTAGATGGGCAATAGGAGGTGCTATTACCCAGAGTTGAGACATTGAAGAAGGATTCCTAGAAATAGCCATGTCTAAAGGAGACTTAAAAATTGGGCATCATCCAGGTATAAGGAGGAGCAAATAGAACCAGGCAAAAGGCTACAAACAGCGTGAGGGAAGATACAGAAGTTAAAGAGCATTTGAAAGAACTGAAAGACAGTCAGTGTCTGAAGGATAGCATTCAAGAAGTGAAGAGTGAAGAGATAAGGTGGGAGGGGTATAAAAAGTATCATATTATACAGGCTATGTAAAGGGGCTTAGATTTTATCCAAAGAGAAAGGGGGAGCTATTGATGGCTTTAAAGAGAAGGGCAGGTTTGGCTTATAGTCCAGAAAGTTCTATCTCCAAGGCCAAGAACAAGAAGCCCAAATAATAACCCAGGCAGGAGGTGGTACAGAGCTGTGCATGGCAAGTGCCAAAGGGGCTGGAGTGAAATGAGCAGATCTAAGACATTTTGGAGACATAGAATCAGTAGGACCTGGTTTGATTAAATGTATGAGGTCAGTAAAGAGAAAGAATCAGAAGGGCTCTTGGGTTTATGGCTTAAACAAACATGGTAAATATTGTGCTATTCGCGGGGATGCAGGTCATAGGCCACAGAACAGACGCAGTTTTGTCCCCGATGACAGTGTTGGACAGGTTGAGTTTGAGGTATCTGGGGGACATCTGAGTGCAGATACCTAGTTATTAGTTGAATAAATGACTCTAAAATCTTAAAGAACAGTGTTGCCTCAAAATTAAAGAATTATTACCATAGAGCCAGCAATTGAAACTCTACTAGTAAATAATGTTACCTGGCTGGCACTTCTAGAACAAGTGGAAAGAGCAAAGGAGACTAGGAAGAAGTTGTCAGAGGGGCGGGATTAAAAAAAAAAAAAAAGAGTGCAGTTTTACATACACACACACTTATAGATGAAGTAAGCAACAGCATCAACAGCTGCTGAGAGCCACAAGAATTTTCTGTCTCTAAATATATTTATCTATTCTAAAAGGTAGGTCTTAGCAATAATGACTTTTCAAGGAAGTCCCATAATGGTTGGTGGACTTATCCTACCCCAGAATTGGCTTTAAGAGATCAATTTATGGCTACACTGGGGCATTGGAGCAGCTTGTGGAGAATTTGACTCGATTTCAACAGTCCCCTTAGAGGATCTACCGTAGTAGGAAGTATCGCTTTTGATTTCACCATGCTTGTCAGTCACACCTGTATGGTTTTAATGCAAGACGCAACCCCCAATTAACTTGCTCTGCAGTGCCAAACAAGAGCTAGCAGATGATGCCATAGCGAGGTAAGGAAAGTATTCTGTTAACATCTGTGGAAACTTCTGAGATGCAACGGCAATTTGGAAATTTAGCCAAAATGATCGGGACATCCCCTTCCAATTTTAGAAGAAAAAAAAATAAAAGAAGTTAACTGGAAAACGTGCTGAGACCTAGTTCAGGATGTACCAAGAACTCCTGCCTCTAGAACGGCACTTATACCAAAGACTATGCCATCAGTGCTTAGAACTCCTCCAAAGAAAAGAGGGGCTAAGAAAATGGTCCTCTGCTTCCTCAACCCCTTCCAAACCACCACACATTCTCAAACTAGTACCATTTATACTCTGCTAGCCCCATCAGCTGCTCACTAACCAAGCAGACTTATCACTGTTGGAATAAAGGCCTTGACATTGCTACTTTAGTTTAAAAAAAAAAAAAAGAAATCTGATTTTCATTGGTTGCCTTCCTACTACAGATTGCACAGATTACAAAGGTGGTCACGAATGATGTCTTCCAATAATTCTGCCTTAGTGAAGTCGATTGAATGGTGGCATCCACGGAGCAAGCAAGAAAGAGATGATGGTGTGATGAAGAACGCTTGCTCCTCAGGAAAAGGAAATACAGTCCTTGATCTCTTGTAAATACTTCCAAGGTAATAAAAGCAGGAGCAGGGAGAAGTGCGCCATGACGATGTATGTCAATACATTGTCACTCAGAGTGGATGGTTTAAAAGGTTAAGAGGAAGAAAAGGCAGGCGCTGTATACAGAAATTTTCAGTTGTGTTTTCAAATCACTCATGGGTTTGAGGTGCTGAAAGGCCTGGAGGCCGGAGATTTATGTATAAGCGAATCATTCAAAAATGTATAAATGGCTGCCAGAGCAAAGTACAATGTTCACTTTTGAAATGACAAAAAAAGCTTTGTTTTAAGTAGGCTGAATCGACTAAAGTCAAGTTTCAATGAAGCATGTTTTTGCTTTGGGTGTCATTATTTAGTTTGGCATCCATGCCAAAGAAACCTTTTTCTTACGGCAACTGTTGTTTTTCTTCTGCTCCTACAGCCCTGAAAGTCTAGGCAAGATCCCGATGCTAAATATTTAAATGAGAACTGGCTCCCTGTTTACCTTTGATTCTGATAAAGGGAGTGGGGAGCATGGGGTCTTGATTGCTTGCCAGGACTTGTAAAGCTGATAGTTGTGTGCCTTGTCTCTTGAATAATCTGGAAAATCAAGTTTAGCTGGTTTGATCAAAGAGTTTGCAAGTCAGTTGAGAACTCTTGCATGCAATAACTATAGATACTGTATACATCGACCAGCCAAAGGCCAAAAAGTGAATAGCTTTGCCAGAGATAAAGGATTATGTATGTTATGCTTGTGAATACCAAAAGAAGGAATTCTCCGTTTTAATATGGATTGCTAAGGTTTGTACCAGTTAGACATTCAGACAAACAAAATACTCTAAATCTTAGGGCTTTAACTCATGATGAAAAATTTTTTAGTCCTCCTGCTATCAGCCCATTTGAATCCAGTGTGGAGTGAGGGAATAAACGACGCCTTTCCTACTGACGGTTCATCGAGAGACAGGAGAGTAGTTTTCAACAGTTTTGAGATGAGATTGCCTCATTTTCTTGGAATCCCTTTTCATCCAAAGCTTCTAGCTGCAACATCTGTAGAGACAAGATGATTTTGATGGAGATTGATATTGATACTGAAAAGACCTGGCATGCACTGTTTTTCGGACATCCTCCTTTTGGGCAAGTTGGTCACGTGGGAAAAACTCAGTTTCTCTGCCAAGAAATGATTCCCTGGATCAGGAAACTGTATGTCTCAACATGAGAAATGAGAAAAATTAAAACTGGAAAAGTTCAGTCAGATCATCTGCATCTGGTCTTTCCTCTGAATTAACCATCTGACTGGGTCTCACGAGCTGATTTCATGCTCTGTGCTTTTATTTTGATTTAACTAACTCAAAATTCAACACCTTTCTTGGCAAAACTATGGAAAATGAATTGCTCCTTCAGCCAAGTATTTCGCTTTTTAAAAGATAATATTAAATAATTTCCTAAAAGGAAAACCATTGATGAGTCACTCAGTGCCCTAGTGTGAGTAAAGAATATTATGGACACCTGCAAAAAAAAAAAGGCACTTTGATTGTGATTTCCTAAAATGAACACTGTTTTAGTTACTACTGAGAAGTTCCATGAAACGACTGTTGGGAAGAGCTTTACACACACACACACGCACACACGCACGCACACACATATACCCACACACACACACTTGGCATTAAACTAAATTACAGGTACAGCAGTGACATATGTAAACGAATATGCCCATACAAGTCACCGAATGTTATGTGCCATGCACAACAATGGGCAATGCATTATTCGAGTTTTGTACTAATTAAAGAACTACTTTGTTGCTAAGAATCAGTGTATTAAAAACATACATTCTTATTAGCTGCATTCCCAAGAGTTAGAAAGATGAGAGGTGGATCTCAGGTTTCAGGGAACTGTTATTAGGTTCTCAAAGTATTTTCTTAATCGCATGCATTTTTTAAGAGAAAGCTCAGAGTCCATATCACATAAACAAGGTCTGATTGTGGGGTTTTGAATGGCTATCGCAGGGTTTTCTTCTTTCCACGTTGTTTTTCCTCCTCACTGCACCAAATTTCATTTCTCGGAATCAGGACCTGAACCAAAGTTAAACACCATAAAGAAATTTACCCAGTAAAAATGGACTTTTATTGACTGAAAAGCATTTTTACAGTGCAATCTGCATTTTTGTAAGTCCTTGTGGAAAATCCCCTATGATTGAGTGGTACTTAAAGACTTCAAAATACGCATTGCCCATGAAGCTTGCAAAAGTCAAAGAAAGGGGACAAAGGGGAAAAAACTGGTCTATCTGACCCACCAGTCTCTTGACTCCACAACAAAAAGACTGCTTTTATAAGCCGCCCTGCTCATTGGCCTCACCACCCTGCCTGGCGTCTCGATCTCGGGGCAATGCCTGCTTTCTGGCCAGCAGTGAAACAGTGCAGACGCAAATTGCCCCATCTCTGCTCCTAGAACCCCTTCCCAAATTCTCGGTCTCCCCATCATTTCTTCCCTGGGACACTGCCTGTTTTTTTGTTCATATCCTCTCCATCTTCTTAGTCCTCTTTAGTTTTTGCCCCTCACTTCAGGTTTTTCTCTTTCACATATTTTTTTTACTTCTCAAAGCACATTTATTTGACAGCTCCTTCATCGTACGGTGTTATGGGCCACAGGTTCCACAGGAGCCTTCCCTTTTAACCTGAAATGGCTCAGACACAAAATCGTCTCTGTCTGCTTTCCTAATTTATTATCCTCTTAATCCATAGCTTTGGAGCTTCCCTTTCTCTTGTTTGGGGGCACATGCATGCCAGTGATTTCTATAAATGAGAGAGGATTCAATGTCACTCTTTCTCATTTGCACTTTTATAGGCTTTTTGTGAGTGGGTGAGAATGAGATTTAATTACAGTTAATTTGCCAGAAAATATATACTCCCGTGATAACATAAAACATTTGAACATTCTCGATCATGTGTGCACAGTGGAAACATTTGAGAGTCATTGCTGAGCCATACTATGCTCACCTACTTTTATAAAATTTGCTGTACATTCTAAATTCTATGCTCTTAGAGGGCAGATTTCCTGGTCTGCAGCTTTATGGCCCTTCTTGGTTCCCTACCTGCCCCCTGCTTTTGGTTCCCTGGCAATGACTGTTGCTCAGTTTCTTTCGTAGATAGCCTTCTGAGTCTACAATTACTCCTTCAGTATCTTCCCTCCGTGAGCACTTCCCTCCCACGTCCTAATCCTGTTCCCAAGAGTTCTTCATTCCCAAGTCCCTTTTTTTCAGTCCCTCTCATCCTGGCTTCCTCACCTGTAGGACCTACCTTACGTATTCCTTTACCCCAACACATTCCTCTTGTCTCCTCATGTATGGGACGCAACCTGGAAAAAGTCGAAAATTGACTTACATTTGGAAGCTAACTGTTGATTTTCACATAAGCAGCATCCTGCTGCTGATAATTATAACCGATACTCTCTTCAGTAGTATATGCCCAGTTAGGCATTCCATTTTTTATTAAAATACTGACAATTACAATTTTTTAGAGAATGTTTTCTTTGCTTTATATTAATAATAATTTATATTATCTTGTTTTAAATTTCTCCAATAAAAATGTTGAGCTTACCACCAAACAGTATACTTTATTTCTGGTCACACATTTCTAGATCATAAATTCACCAAAGACATAAGTCCACAGCTAGTCCTGAATTTAAAAAAATAAAGAATGCATATTTTTTTTTGAGACGGAGTTTTGCTCTTGTTGGCCAGGCGGGAGTGCAGGGGCATGATCTCAGCTCGCCACAACCCCTGCCTCCTGGGTTCAAACGATTCTCCTGCCTCAGCCTCCTGAGTAGCTGGGATCACAGTCATGTGCCACTTTGCCTGGCTAATTTTGTGTTTTTAGTAGAGATGGGGTTTCTCCATGTTGGTCAGGCTGGTCTCAAACTGCCGACCTCAGGTGATCCACCCACCTCGGCCTCCCAAAGTGTTGGGATTACAGGTGTGAGCCACCGTGCCCAACCAAGTATGCATATCTTACAGACATCTGAATCTCAATATATAGTAAACAGAGAGTTTCTTTCCTAAATTTTATTCAATTCTATGGCCATTTCTATACAAATTCTTCCCAAATCTGTACCTTAAAGTTTATTTTTCCTTTCTGAGCTACAGATGAAATTATAGCTGCCTGCTGGCCACCTCTACCAAAAACCGCCTTGCAAACAGTGGATCCAAAATGAAGCCCTCCTCAAAGCCCACTGCTCATATGGGCTGTAGCCTATAAGAACTCTACGAATGATGTGATCCAAATGCTATGGGACCCCCAAGGGTAGAGGGACGTTTGCTGCCTGACAAGGTGGAAGAAGGCTTACTCTGTAAGAGCCTATTAGAGCTGATTTTTTAAAAAATAAGCAGAAAATCTCCCAGAGATCATTTCAGGCACAGAAAGAGAGCCCAATCAAGGCAGAATCACAAATGTCCCAAAGCCCCTGTTTCATTTTCATTCCGACTGTCAATACCCTAGTTTGAATATCTATCCTTAGGTCCATTATGTTCCACCTCCAACCCATTCCCCATGTAGATTTGTCTCTAGTCACTCCCTATCAGGGCTCTGTGTTCCAGCCATAATTAAACACGTTCCATCATGTTACCCCTCTAGCTGGAAAGCTTTTATTTCCTCTCTGCCTATAGAAGTTCTACTTACCATTCACCTTAGTGAATGGTGAGGCCTTCCTGACTCCTCTGAGTAGAATCAATGACACTTTCTTGTGTGCTATTATATCATGTAGTGCTGGTCACAGCCAGACCTGTATTACATCTAGTTTTTGTCCATCTCCCCCACCAGACAATAAACTCCTTCAGAACAGAGACCATATCTTACTTATCTGTGCTTCTCTAGTGGTGACTAACACAGTGCTTCTTATGTGGCAGGTTCTCCATTTTTATCTATTTAATTTAATTGAATAAATGAATACTGAATGAAAAAAATTACATATAGTTTTATCTACATAATTATAACTAAGGTGATACAGGTGACTACTATGCAATTCTTTTCGTTTCCAAGTCTCAACTTGCTGTTGAATCATTTGCAAATTTCTTGACAGATTTTTTTATATATTACTAGGATTTCATGACATAAAATATTATCTCATAATTTGACTTACTGTAAAAGTAGTTCCTTAGTTTTGTAATCTATAACTAATAGAGCTAAGGTTGTAGCTCTATTGCACTTCCACCCTAACAAGTAAAGCAATTTCAGTTTTAGGTTGAGGTTTTTCTCCTTTTGCCTCTTGATGACTTAAACTCAAAAGGAATAACTTCATTCTCACACAAAGTGAAATAATTACACTGCAGATGAATCTTGTGCTGCACTAATTTTATGTTCTAGGTTAAAATAAATTTTTAATAATCTTTGCCTATAAATAATGATTTAATACAGATGTTCCTATCTTATACCAAATCTTTAGTAATTTAAACTTTTCTGCAATAAATTTGGCACCATACTGTTGTTTCTATGTGGCAGCAGCTGATTGGAAATGAATGAAATATTAGGGAAATTTTATTTACCTTGACCCATGTCCATGTGGGGATGGTGAAGATGGTAGAGACCTGGACTTAACAGCTCTTCTCTTTGGGACTTTTTCATGAGTTGGGACAACTGGAGCCAATGGAACATTTTCGGTCACTATCTCTCTGACTCCGTTGTAAGGTAAATTCTGTGTTGACTAAAATACATTCTCTAATTTGGGAATCCTTCCTGTATTGCAAAGATTTAAGAGGATGCTTTTGCTCATTGACTTATGCTGAAAACTAATGATCGAAATGCCTGAAAAGTGTAACATGAAAATTAAATAGTCACAAGTGAAGAACTGTATTACAGGCTTTTATAATTCAATCAATATGTTCCAGTCACAAATCTCATTGATTTTAATAAAATATATTGGTCTCTAGTAACCTACTCTTATATAGCTGGCATAATTCCTAATCTCTTCTGCTTAAAATACCAAATCTTTTTCATTTACCAATAAAAAGTAAGTTTCTCATTGTAAATTAGTATTTTCAAGATGATGGACATCCCAATTACCCTGATTTGATCATTACACATTGTATACTTGCATCAAAGTATCACATGTACCACCAAATAAGTATGATGACATATCCATTTTAAAAATACCAAAAAAATAGTATTTTTCAATTGTAGATAGTAGAAACATTTCTGCTTTCTCAATCTATCAAATTTGAAAAGCTTATCTTTTCAGTAAACATAAATGTCCCCAGGGTCTTATAGAACATTGATCCTATGACACACAATGCCATCCAGTAGTTCCAGGGCTACTTGCACCAGACATTTTGAAATAGCATCCTCTGTGGTTGTTTCATTGACCTTGTTCAGAATACATAGACATTCTATAGCTCTAAATGAAAACAAGTTTTGGCCCTTGAAACACATTGCCTCATTTATCTGAGGCATGTATTATTGCCTATTGGGTGCATAGTAAGATTAATTGAAGGAAGTATTAAGATAAAGTCTTTGACCTCTAAGAAGTCATTATAATTTCATAAAATGAAGAGCAATAGACAACAATAACAGTAGAGCTCGGTGTGAGAAGGGATGGAGAAGCAGGAGAGCAGGAAGAAGTTCACTTGACCTTTTTGGTGGGTGGCAGGAGGCATAAAATGTGAAAGGCGTGGACTAATTCTGATGTGTTTAAGAATCAAAGACAAGACATAAGGGACAACAGTAGAGAGTTTCTGTTGAGGCACAGAGTGATCAGTATGAATTCCAGTGTGCAGAGAGTGTAAACAAGCAATGAGAATAGCAGACTGGAGTGGTGGAAAATATCACTGGCTTTGCAAGTGATGGAACTGGGTTGGGGTCCATTCTCTGCACTTACCACTGAGCTGGGTGTCCAGATCTGTGCTCACACCTTAGGCAAATGATTCAAACTCTGAGTCTCCATTTATGAGATTCAGCGCTTATAAATCATAAAGCACTTCAAAATGCAAGATGATAAAATTTCTGTTAATCATGTTATTAATGATCATATTAAACTATTCTCCTGTTTACAATCTTCCAGGGACTTCCCTTTGCACTTACAATAAAATCTAAACTTATTGTGATTGACAAACAATGACAAGATCTGGAACCTGCCTCCTCTTCAGCTCAGTTATCGCTGCTCACTTTTCTTTTTCTTTTTCTTTTTCTTTCTTTTCTATTCTATTCTATTCTATTTTATTTTATTTATTTTTTGTGATGGAGTCTTGCTCTGTCTCCAGGCTGGAGTGCAGTGGCACGATCTTGGTTAACTGCAACCTCCACCTCCCGGCTTCAAGCGATCCTCCCACCTCGGCCTCCCAAGTAGCTGGGACTACAGGCATGTGCCACCATACCTAGCTAATTTTTTGCATTTTTAGTAGAGATGGGGTTTCACCATGTTGACCAGGATGGTCTCATGATGATCCACCTGCCTTGGTCTCCAAAGTGCTGGGATTATAGGCGTGAGCCACCACGCCCGGCCCTGCTCACTTTTCTTTAACAGCACTGGCCCCTTTCCTCACACCCCAAATGCCCAACTAAGCTCAGCTGGGTCACCTGAACTTTCTCTCTTTCTATTTCTTCTCTCTCTCTTCTCCCTTCATCCTTCTCCCTGGGTGATTGAAGAAAATCTTTAGATCTTAACTCAAACATCCCGGAAAGGTCTTCTCTCACCACTTTATCCAAAGTAAAATCCCAGCATTTCTCTAGGTCCTGCATCCTATGTAGTTTCTTCACAGCATTTACCACAATCCGAAATTACTTTGCTTAGTTATTTGTGTCTCTGTTGCCAATTGGCTCCTGAATAATCCATTTTTCTACTTTACTGCATCGTTCTCTTTCCCATTGAGCAACAAAACAAGAACTCCTTGACCTCATCTATATTTCTCTTCGGTTGTTGGTTCCCTTTACTGCAAAATTCATTGAAAGGGTTTCCGTGCTTGCTAGATCTACTTCCTGCTCTCCTTTTCTGCCATGGCCATTATTCTATGAAATGTATCTTATCACTTTCAGTAATGACCCCATATTGCCAAATCCAATAGACAATTCTCAGTCCTCATGTTCTTTTGATCAGTAGCATTTGACAACATTAATCATTGCATCCTCCATAGCACATCACTTTCTTTGGCCGCCTAGATTTTATTATCTCTTGGTTTTCCTATAATCTCAAAGCTACTCTCAATTTCCTTTGTTAGGTCCTTACAACCTTGGAGGGCAAAAAGTAAGACTTAATCTTCTGGCCTCCCCTCAATCTACACTTACTCCCCAGGTCACATTATTCAGTCCCCTGGCTTCAATATCATCTATATGCTGATGGTTCTCAAGTATTTATTTTCAACCCAGAGAAGTATCTACTGGGTATTTCCACTTGGATATCACAGAAACAGCTCATAAGATGACTGATCTTTTTACCTACTGCTGCACACAAAATTGCTCAAAGAGTAGTAACTTAAAACAACAACTATTTTATTATGTGTCACAAATTTGGTTCAGCTGGTGATTCTTCTGTTCCCCATAAGAACATTTAAGGGTACTTTAGTGAATAGATAGGTCTATGGGACTATCTTCGTCCATTTTCTGTTGCCATCACAGGATGCCATAGAGTGAGTAATTTATAAACAAAAGAAATGTATTTCTTACAGTTCTGGAGACTGGGAAGTCCAAGAGCATGGCACCAGCATCTTGTGAGGACCATCATGCTGTGCTATTCCACAGTGGGAGAGCAAACGGTCAAGTGAGAGTGTGCATAAGAGAGGAGCTCCAGGATCTGGGCTTGCCTTATAACAACCTACTCTTGCAATAACTAGCCTGCTCCTGTGATAATTCTTAAAAGATTTTCAAGAAGGCACTAGCACAGCCCTATGCAACTGTACAGTTTGTACACTTGTAGGCCTAGCTCTGCATATCTTACTCAACTGGGACTTTTGACCAGAGCAGCCACTTGTGGCCTATCCAACGTGGCAGTCTCACAGTATCCAGATGTCTTACTTGGCATCTTACCTTCCCCAGAGTAAGCATAATCTGTAAAGTTTCTTTTGATCTAGCATCAGGAGTCCCAGCATGCCATTTGACTAATGCAGTTACTAAGCTCAACCTAGTTTCAAGAGGAAGAGAATTCAGAGGTCTTAGTATTGCCTTCAAGGGCATATATAATCTAGTCCATCTCCACCTCCTCGTACCTCTTAGATTTTCTAGCGCTCTCTCCCCTTCACTGTGTTGCAAATATATATACCTCTTTGCTTTTTCTCACCAAGGATATTTTGCCTCTGGACTTTTATACTTGCTGTTTCTTATGTTTAGATCATTCTATCCCCAGATTCCTGCATGGCTTCCTGCCTCCTTTCTTGCAGCAGTCTGCTCAAATATCACCTTACTAGACAAGTCTTCTTTAACCCTATCCAACTTCCTCATCACTCTCTGTTCTTTTATGGTCTTTTATGTCTCTTCTTTGTCCCTACCTCACCTGCCATAGTCTATATTTATTTTATTGGCTATCTGCTTACTACTATATCTACTCTCCTAGAACAATAGCTAACACATTAAAGGTACTCAACAAATATTTATTGAATGAATGAATATATTTCTACCTCCTAAGACAGTAATTGCACATAGTAAATACTTGTTGAACACACAAATGAATGACTATTGGTAATTATGGTGGAAACTAAGCAATGAATGACAAATGTCTTATCTATAGTTTCCTTAAACTCACTAGATTTTTTTTTTTTTTTTTTTTTTTTTTGAGATGCAGTCTCACTCTATCACCCAGGCTGGAGTGCAGTGGCATGATCTCTGCTCACCGCAACCTCCACCTCCCGGGTTCACACCATTCTTCCACCTCAGCCTCCAGACTACAGGCGCCCGCCACTACGCCTGTCTAATTTTTCATATTTTTAGTAGAGATGAGGTTTCACCATGTTGGCCAGAATGGTCTTGATCTCCTGACCTCATGATCCACCTGCCTTCGCCTCCCAAAGTGCTGGGATTACAGGTATGAGCCACTGCGCCCAGCCAATCACTAGATTTTTTTTTAGCAGTCAGGTGACTGATGAAATCCACAGTATATGATCTTCTTATTCTTCTATCACTTACTATTCTTATTCCTTCTTACTTCTTCCCACATTATATTTTGTGAATACATAGTTACATTAATGCATGCCAGTTATTTTACCCACTTTTTCTTCTTAAGTCATTCAGGTGAAGAGTAACTGTAACAAAAGGGGGTGGGGGAAGGGTGATTAATCTAGTCAAATTATCAATCAATTACATGGAAATTATTATCACATCAGTCACATGACTGACTTCAGTTGTTTACAAACTGCTTTGTTAATTCAGTCAAAACAAGAAGCTCTTTAAAGTGATGCAGATTATCTGAGCAGCTTTAATCTCAGTCAGCATTTTCATTGTAACTTAAGATATGAATAACTGCTAATATATTATCCCTTTAGTAAGGACTCCTAGCTGGGCACGGTGGCTCACGCCTGTAATCCCAGCTCTCAGGGAGGCAGAGGCGGGAGGATAGCTTGAGCCCAGGAGTTCAAGACCTGCCTGGGTAATATAGTGAGACCCCGTTCTCCACAAAAAGGAAAAAAAAAAAAGTAAGGACTCCTAAAAGTTATCATATTTAACCAGCATGAGTCTTTAAAGTAAAATTTCAGTTATTCCAAGTTATCCAGGTGACAACTTACAAGCTGACCAAGGGAAAGTACTTTCAAGAGGCCTTTCTGACACTCACTTGCCCACTTCCTATGAATCAGACAAGTACTGACTGATAGCATTTCATGCATCCACTGATTTATTTAATCAAAACATATATATTAAATGCCTCTTATAAACTAGGTAGAATGAAGTTTATGCCCCTTTTTAATAATTTGGTAGAGAAGATTGAATGTGGAACTTCAAGAATCTTGGGTATGGTAAACACAGAATAGCCTGAAGGTAGCTGAAAGCATCTTCGAATTTTAGTTACACTAGCCTCAGAATCTATGTGAATTTGTGTCTTATATCCTATATGTGTTTGTTTTAATAAAAAAGAAGTCTGGATAATATTTGAAATATCAATTATTGTTAGAATGCTACATAGCTTCTCTCCAAAGCTATTTTATCTATCTATGTATGGGGCTAGAGTCACTTGCCCGGTCTTCTTTGCAGTTATATGTAACCATTTTCTTGAGTGTCAGTCGTTGACATGTGACCCTGTTCTAAACCTTACTGATAAACTTTTTAAAGCTCAATCCTCTAGGCCCTTTCTCCTTTGAGTGACTTTAAGCAAAAGAGCATGATGGCCAGGAGTGGTGGCTCACACCTGTAATCCCCAGCACTTTGGGAGGCCAAGGTGGGTGGATCGCTTGAGCCCAAGAGTTTGACAGCAGCCTGAGCAACATAGTGAGACCCCATCTCTCTCTGAAAAAAAATTTAAAAAACAGCAGTCTGACCTTGGAAGCCACATGTTGAAGATGACAGAGCTATGACACAGAAAACGCCTGGGTCTCTGAATGACCCCTTGAAGGGAAAGCTGTATGCCAAGCTCACAATTACATTAGTGAGAAAGCACTTCTACATGCCTGAGTCATTGCATATTGTAGAGTTTGTTACAGCTGTTACTTTTGCCTTAACAATCTAAATCTCTTACTCTTCTTCAAGATCTCTGAGGAATCATTGATATTCCAGGAAGACGTGATATATTTGTTTCATAGCTTCAAACAACCCTCAGCATATCACAGCAAAACCCTGGGAGGTGTATGTCACCTTTTCTGAGAGGTATGACATGCCACCATGATGCCTCCCCAACATACATGGTAACCCCTGACCAGTCGCAGGGCCTAAGTAAAAATTTACTCTTCAGTACATGACCACAGTGTTAGAGTCTCTGGAGGCCTTGGAGTCTTCCCAGACCTTCAGCACCATCCCCTGTGACCTAATTAAGGAAACAGCTTGGCAGCCAGCTCAGGAAAGCCACCAAGCAACCTCTTTCATGAACAGCAAGGCCTCCCACTGCCATCACCAGATGCCACGCTTTGGCACTAGGCACCAGATCCCCTCCCGATAGAAAGTATCTCTTTTCTAGAGGGTGATACAGCTTCTATCACCCACAACATAGTTGTTTCTATAGCTGATATTTGGCAAAAAAAAAAAAAAAATCTGATTTTTAAAATACTCTTATTTTAGGTTCAGAGGTACATATGCAGGTTTGTTATATAGGTAAATTGCCTGCAGCAGGGGTTTGGCGAACAGATTATTTCGTAAGCATAGTGCCCAATAGGTAGTTTTTGGATCCTCACTGTCCTCTCACCCTCCATCCTCAAGTAGGTCCTGTTGCCTATTGTTCCCTTCTATGTGTCCATTTGTACTCAGTGTTTAGTTCCCACTTGTAAGTGAGAACATGTGGAATTTGATTTTCTGTTCTTGTGTTAGTTTGCTTAGGAAAATGGACTCCAGCTCCCTCCCTGTTGCTACAAAGGACATAATCTCATCTTTTTTATGGCTGTGTAGTATTCCACAGTGTATATGTGCCACATTTTCTTTATTCAGTCTACCATTGATAGGCATTTAGGTTGATTCCATGTCTTTGTGATTGTGAATAGTACTGTGATGAGCATATGTGTGCATGTGTCTTTATGATAGAATGATTCCTATTCTTTTGGGTATATACCCAATGATGAGATTGCTGGATCAAATGGTAGTTCTAAAACAACCTGAGAAGTCAAATGCCTTGTCAGAAGCCACACAGTTATGGTTTCTGATTCTTCTGTTCCTTAAGCAATGTTCTTTCTAATATCCAATAGTGTCTGAAATCTTGCATGAAAAGCCTGCCTGAACATCAAATATCACAGAACTTCACATCTAGAAGTGACCCTAATCATCATTTCAACCCAATCCTTTTGGAAACGGGCAAACTGTAACGTAGGGTCCCCCTGCCATTTAAGGCCAAGGAAATATTTTCAACAGCCTACTGTGATTTGTACCTTCAGGCACAAAGACTGATTAGATAACAGGTTTCTCAAAATGCAGTCCACACTCTTAAACTACAACTGATCTAAATTCTGCCTTCTCTTACATTTGTCTTTCTCCACAGTCTCAGGTATTTCTTTCTTCTCATTCATTATCAGCAAGGGCTTCTTCATCTGCTATTTTTTGAAGCCTCACCATTCTGAAATGTCACATAAAATAGTATTTATTTTAGCTTGTGAGCAGTTTCCCTTCACAATGGCCTGTCCCACTCAGTAATATTTTGTTCAGTTTGTTGGTTTGTCAACTTCAGATGTTTGGTGATGAAATGCTGACATATTGCATGTTTATATGCTGTCATGTCACTTTCTAATTAGGCGATTTAAAAACAAGAGTTTATTATTCTCTGGATCACTTCCATTGGCTGTTTAAATGTTCCTTCTGGGCAATCCCACTGGTTGTTGACTGACGTCAAAACACTCTAAGCTGTTGTACACTACTGTTTTTGGTTTCTCCTTCATTTCTCATAGTTTCACCTGATCAGGAAATGCCAGTTTTTCTGCCTCCACAGTGCAGGATAGTCCGTCATTGAAAGCTTTGTTTTCCTTCAGCGCCATTTTACCTTGAATGTG
The DNA here is from genome assembly GCF_008728515.1 of Papio anubis. NCBI lineage: Eukaryota > Metazoa > Chordata > Mammalia > Primates > Cercopithecidae > Papio > Papio anubis. The sequence continues at coordinate 51,813,279 of NC_044990.1, read as the reverse complement.
TCATCACCCTTATTAATTTATCTTAGAATTCTGTGATGAGATGCAGATGCTTTCATGAATTACTGTGGGTTATTAGAGTTACTTAGTTGACCATGCCTTTGCCCATCCCACAATACTGGACGTGAGATTTGTTGTTCTTTCATTTTCCTTATAATGGCCAAACACCATGATTCTTTCTGAAAGAACGTCTCTCATTTTCCCATTATTGGTTCCTGTTTTCTCACTTCCCGATTTGCAGAAAATTTCAAATTTTGTTTTTTCCAAGGCCAATGAAAAGTCCCCATTCAAGATATCTGTGTTTATATCTATCATTTTTTCCCTCTCTTATCTCATAGGTAGAGATAACCCAGTTTCTTGCCTTCTTTCCATTTTGACCCAGTTTCTTGCCTTCTTTCCATTTTATCAACTTCCGACTCCAAGAACTTACTTCTTTTCTTAGTGCCTGCCTCTCCAGCACACTGAGTTTTCTCCATTGAATGTTCTATGCCTTCTGCCTGCCTAAAGGTTCTGGCATCACTCGTCTTGAAAAACCATCTGCATTCCTGATACCTATAATTTGCTTTCTGCTTTTGGTTGTCCAACTTCTCACCTGCAGTCTTCTGTCCCTACTGTTGCTGTCTCTTCTCACTCTGGTCTCTTTCCCACCCACCATGTTTCTCAAGCATGAAAACAGCCTTCTCAAGGGTTGACAGTGACCTGCCACTGACAAGTTCAGAGGCTTTGGCACATTCCTCAGGCTCCTTTGCAGTGTCACTCTACAGATTAGACACCACATCCATGCTGGATGTTCCCTTCTCTGTGGCGGATTCTTACTACATCCCGAGGTTTCTCCTCCCACTCCTGCCTGCTGCTCACCTGCCTTCTTTACAGCCTCCCCTGTCCCTTCTCACTCTTCTAGGTGTGAGCTTCTCCCAGGTGTGAGCTCTGCCCTGTGAGCCTTTCTTACTAAACCTCAGCAATTTCATTTTACTTCCTGCCTGCAAAACGATGTATCTCAAACCAAACCCCACCCCACCCCCCAACTGGCTGTCCCTTCACACTTCCCTGAAAATAGAATCAGCATTTCCTACATCAGAGTCTCTCACAATTTCAGAATTATCTGTGTAGATTTCCTCTTGCCTTTACCCCTTACCTGTATTCAATCAGTCACAAAGTCTTACTTTTCTTCTATTTAAAATCTCTTAAATCTAAGCCCCATTGTTTTTTGTTTGTTTGCTTGTTTTTGTTTTTGTTTTTTTTTAATCTTTATTATCACCATTATAATTTGGACATTTAGGCCAGGCGCAGTGGCTCATGCCTGTAATCCCAGCACTTTGGGAGGCCAAGGTGGGTGGATCACGAGTTCAGGAGATGGAGACTATCCTGGCCAACATGATGAAACCTGTCTCTACTAAAAATACAAAAATCAGCTGGGCATGGTGGTGTGCACCTGTAGTCCCAGCTACTCGGGAGGCTGAGGCAGCGGAATCTCTTGAATCTGGGAAGTAGAGGTTGCAGTGAGCCAATATCACGCTACTGCACTCCAGCCTGGTGACAGAGTGGGACTCCATCTCAAAACCAAACCAAACCAAAACAAAACAAAACATAATAATAATTTGTACATTTACTTGCTCATGCTAGATTTAATATGATAGCTTTAATGTGAGCACGTCCTTCCCTATAACTTTTACCCTATCTTACTCATCATTGTCCTATCATTCTTTCTTATGAGTTTTTTATGTCACTGTCCACATTAAAAACCATCCCTGATAACCCAAGGATTTATACAGCTTATGTTCTTTAATTTGCCATTTACTAAACAGCACTGTACCGAGCATTTTACACATTGTCAGTTAAAACATGCACCGCGCGTTCACACACACACACCTCCAATGAATAATTGTTATTAGTCAAATTTTACTAAGAAATTAAGGATTAGAAAGATACTTTCTTGCCCAAAGAAAAATAGTTGGCAGATGACTGTTCTGGAATTCTAACTCAAAACTCAAAAGCAACTCTTACTACCTAAGATATATTGTCTTTATTCTTGTACAATAATCTACTTTTCAGGCTGCAACTATCCATTGTTCACTTTCCAAAAAATCATACCTGGCATGTCCCTGTCTTTGTGTTTTCTGCTTCCTCTTCTCCATCTATACAAGCTCCACTGGGGCCCATCTTAGACCACCTCAGCCCATATGGCTTTCTCTCCTTCTCAGACATTTATTGTCACCATCACTCATTTAGTTCGCAACCATATGTTTCTTGTTGCTGTATCTTGTGATTACCTTGGACTGCCATTCGACTTTGTCATCAAATCTTGTACATTGATACGTATTGTCTCATTAACTAAATTGTAAGAGAAGAAACTTTTATTTTTTGGACCCACCTTTCATTTTCCACCCCCTCAACTCAGTGCTATGCTCACAACACATACTTATGCATGATGATGTGATTTTACTTAATGCCTACTGTATGCATAGCAGTGTATGTTTTTCATAGGTGATATATACTGTTCCCGGTGGAGGGGATCCAGGTTCTTGGCATCTTGAACAAAGAATTAGACAAAACACACAAAGCAAGGAAAGAATAAAGTAACAAAAGCAGAGATTTACTGAAAATGAAAGTACACTCCACAAGGTGGAAGCGGCTCAAGAGCTGGGTTACAGAATTTTCTGAGGTTTAATACCCTCTAGAGGTTTCCCATTGGTTACTTGGTGTACACCCTATGTAAATGAAGTAGTTGCCTGCGATCAGTCTGATTGGTTGCAGAAACTGACCAATCAGAGGCTGAAGTGAAGTTACAAGTTATACTGTTATGAAATGAAGACTTGGCCAACGACCACTCTGATTGGTTGTGGGAGGGGACCAATTAGAGGTACTTCCAATTTTTATCTGACAGGCAGAAAAGCGAAGGCAGTGCAAAGGGAGTAGCCTCTGGTCCTCTTGTTACTTGGGTATGGAAAGTTGGGGTTTTCCTTTTGATTTAGATCTGGGAAGTCTGTGTGAACTGGCCTTAGGTTCCCTGCCTCCAGACCCTATTCTCCTGACTCAATATGACTCCTGCCTTTGTGAACTAGCGGTCTCAGGAGGGTGTAAATAAGAACTGTAAATGCTTTCTAAAGAGGATACAGGATGGAAAATATCCAAATAATGTCTAATTCCTCACCAAGCATTCATCAGTTTTAATATTTTATAAATCCTTATAACTAAAAATATGAACTACTACTGTTGTATTCCTCAGTTTAAATCTCCTCCTTTATTTCCTAATATGAAAGTAACCAATGAGATGAACTCTTTAACAGTTGTTAAAAACTTACTGGAACTAAGAAATCACAGTAGACCTTCAAAGAATCCAACAGCAGAAGTAAAATAAATATATAAATATATAATATTTTACCTCTCTTTTAATTTCCCTTTGGTTGATTTTAATAAGGAGAATCTCTTAAAAAGCACTCTAGATGATGGTAAAGCAGTGTTTTAAAGGTGAGTGGAAAAGTAGCTCTGTCCAGAGTCTACAAAGTTTCCACAACCCAACTAAATATTCTTGATAAATGTTACACAAAAATGTTTCTTTCAACATGGTACAATCTGTTGATTTGTTAGGAAATTGGCTGGTCAAAAGAGTAAATTAATCATGTGTTCTAACTGCCATTATTTTGTTGCCCTGGCTTTTTCTTTATTCATTCATCCTTCCAAACTTGTCCCAATCTTTCCATCCTTACCACCATGGCCATATTTCATGGCCTCTTTCTTCACTTTAATTCCTCTAAACCATCCACCTGGTCTACCTCCCTCTAGGCTTCACCCTTCAAATCAAACCTCCACTGATCCCCAACAAATACCTTTCTAAATTGTATCTCTAAAAATACTGTCTCCTGTCTTATGAGCCTCCCACATTCTTCCAAAGTTTCCTGAGAATAAAGTTTAAACCCTTGAAACTGGTACACAAAGCCCTTTGGCATCTGACTCTTGCTTTTTTCTCCATTCTCATCTCTCCATTCTTAGATTCTTCCTCCTCATGTTTTGGCTTTTAACGTTTAGGATAAGTATTTTTATGCTATTGCCCTTTATTAAGTCATACTTAGGATCAAAATGCAATGCTATATACAAACCTTAAAGCTCAGTCAAATGTTAGAGCAGGCAAGAGTTTTCATATGGAGCTGGATGAACTTTCAATGTGTGGTGCTGCTGAGTGACCTGAGTGTTATTTCTCATGAACCTTTTCCCCATCTATAAATCTTTTCCTTAGAAAGGAAAGGCGCCTGGCTACAGCAAAGTGGTTAGCATGAAACCAACAAGTTCTTTAGGGATTTACCCATCTCTACAGGAACAAATTCCTACTGTTTGTCAGGTTTCTGTGAATTTATGTAAACAAGCTTCCCAGACATTAAGGTACAAAACTTAGACGTAGTAATAGAAAAACATCATAGTACAAAAAGGCATTCAATTCTCTTGGAAACACTGTGCCTATTAAAGGCATAAACACTAGGTAAAGAAAGTTCAGTAATCCTTTCCCTAAGGGCAATAATGGTTTTTACATTACAAAATCCAATGGTTGCTCTTTATTTGAGGGCTGAGAATAAAGTGCCAATTTGGAGAGGAAACAGTGTAACCAAGTCAAAAGCTCACATCTAAATGGAGGTTCAGTACTTTCCCATTCTCAGCAGTCTTCATCCAAATGTACTTATAGCCAGCGTGGTCTTTTGATTCTCCCAGATTCTGGCTTAATCATCGAAACCCATCAGCTCACTTAATTCTTGCCTACTTTGGCTGTCCCTGCATGTCCTAAGGGAAAGCCAGGACTCTACACCCAATTTAATACCTTGATAAGCCTTTGTCTTGGGATCTCTCAATCCTCTACGTTCTCCCAACATAGCAATATGGATGAGCAATAAAATTATATCTGACAACTACTCACTTAGGAAGGAAACAAAGAGACCATGCTTTAAGCTAATTCATATACGTGATCTTACAAATAAAAAGCATTCAAAAGCAGTTATTTTTGAAAATAGTAGATGAGTGCTACCATATTGCAGCTTAGAACTATGAGCCCAGAAGTGAAATAATTTTCCCAAGCTCTTGAAATCAGTATGTGGCAAAACCAGGATATAAACTGATATTCAGAGGACATACTCTCCCTTCCATGCCAGCTGTTTCCCAGAAGAGATGCATGGTCCTGTTGTGACAAAGTGAATTTCTAGGAAACAAGAAATCCAAATATGGAACTAATTCTTAGCAGGTATCATGGCCTTCTTATATCTTGAATAATGAGATAGATTGTTCAGAGAATATGTTCCACATCTCATAGCTCCAGTTTCTGCTCCCCAGTGAATATTATTACAATGTTACTGACCCTCTAAGTTCTAGGTCTCTATTTTTAGAAATGGTGTTTTTAACTCAACAAATATCACCAGGACAAGTAGAGACAATAACAGGAAGATATAAAGGTACAGAAAAGAGATTACCTTAAAAGTCAAACCACCCCTACTTTCCCATTGCACAATCTCTTTAACCTCAAATGAAATCCTTTCTTTCAGCATTGCATTGTGATGAACAGTGAAGTACAAAGGAATTACCCTTGTATTATCTCTACTGATACACAAGTTCAGACTGAAACCCATAGCGGCATCCTCCATGATCTCAACAACTATTGGTAAATTCAAATGTCAACATTTCATTCCACAAAAGGTCAATATATCAATGACCTTTTGTAGTTGTTTAGATATCTGTCCTCAAATGGTCTTCTCCAAACATTCATTCACTTAATAGAATGTCCGTTGTGTTAGTCATACTATGGTAGGAAATATTTTAAAAACACATACATCTCTACTACTCTCACCATAATATAAACATCTTCTCCCATCTAGAGCAATGTAACAGCCTTCTATTAGGTCTCCTAAGTCGTTCTAAACAAAATCAAACTACAGTACACCCCTACCTAAGATCTTTCAGTGACTGACCATTACAAAAACAACAAAAATCAATTTCTTGGTTTTTGTTTTTCTTTTGTTTTGTTTTGAGATGGAGTCTCGCTCTGTTGCCCAGGCTGGAGTGCAGTGTTGCAACCTCAGCTCACTGCAATCTCCGCCTCCCAGGTTCAGGTGATTCTCTTGCCTCAGCCTTCCAAGTAGCTCGGATTACATGCACCTGCCACCACACTAGACTAATTTTTGTATTTTTAGTAGAGGCTGGATTTCACCATGTTGGTTAGGCTGGTCTCGAACTCCTGACTTCAAGTGATCGGCCCATCTCCGCCTCCCAAAGTGCTCAGATTACAGGTATGAGCCACCCCTATGCCCAGCCAAAAAATCAGTTTCTTTACCTTGCAAGGTCTGCCCTCCTTTTCTATGCTTCAGCAATACCAGGCCTTTTCCTTACATGTTCCCTCTGCCTGGAGTGTTCCTGCACCAAATCTTCACATGTCTGAGTTTCCCCTCAAAATTCAGGTTCCCTGAAATGTTACTGTCTCAAAGAGGGTCCTTCTGATGATTCCATCCTAAATAAACTCTCTACAATATTTTTCTCTTAAAATATTCTTTAGATAATTTGTTAATATATAGAATAATTTTTAAATTATTTAGTATTGGTTCCATCACAAAGGACTATCCAATCCTATGAAGACAGGCAACTTACTAATTTTGTTAACCACTGGTCCCAGGGCCTAAGCAGAACCTGGCTCACCAAGGCTCTCAATACACATCTGCTGAATGGATAAAAGCAGTGTTGACTTTGACATATGAAAGTTTCAATTAAAAAAAAAAGCATCTATATAACTGATACCACAAAATATTTTTATTGTAAATCAGAGAAAATGAAAATAAATTTTGAGTACTGAACAAGATTATAGCTAAGTGATCATCCTGTTGCTGGAAAGAAAGAGGAAACCAAGGCAGCATTTTAAATGCATTGATCTAAAAAGTGAATGCAGATGAGCCACCATGATTTATGCCTGTAATCCCAGCATTTTGGGAGGCCAAGGAGGGAGGATCACTTGAGCTCAGGAGTTTGAGACCAGTCTGGACAACATAGGGAGACTCCATGTCTACAAAAACTTAAAAAATTAGCCAGGCATAGTGGTGCATGCCTGTAGTCCCAGAGACAGGAGGCTGAGGTGGGAGGATCACTTAAGCCTGGGAGGTCAAGGCTGCAATGAGTTGTGATTATGCTATTGCACTCTAGCCTGGGTGACAGAGTGAAATCCTGTCTCAAGAAAAAAAATAAAAATTAATGCAAATATCACTTATCCCAATAGTTTCACTTTTAGGTCTTCATCCTAGAGATATGCTTCTATACGGATACAAAGAAGCATACACAAGGATGTCTGAGGGAACAGTGTTTGTTAAAATAACCAACTGTAAAACTTAAACATCCTTTAGTAGGCTAAGGGTTGAAATAAATAGTGGTAATTTCCATACCATGAAATACAATGCAGAAGTTAAAATGAATGATATTTTCAAGATATAATGTTTCTCTCAAATCAACAGCAATGATATGGTTTGGCTGTGTTCCCACTCAAATCTCATCTTGAATTGTAGCTCCCATAATTTCTATGTGTTGTGGAAGGGACCCAATGGGAGATAATTGAATCATGGGGGAGGTTTCCCCCATACTGTTCTTATGGTAGTAAATAAGTCTCACGAGATCTAATGGTTTTATAAGGCAAAACCCCTTTCACTTGGTTCTCTTTCCTCTCTTGTCTGCCACCGTGTAAGATGTGCCTTTCACCTTCTGCCATGATCATGAGACCTCCCTAGCCACATGGAACGATGACTCCATTAAACTTCTTTTCCTTTCTAAATTACCCAGTCTCAGTATGTCTTTATCAGCAGTGTGAAAATGGACTATTACAGTAAATTGGTACCAGTAGAGTGGGGTACTGCTGTAAAGATACCCCAAAATGTGGACGCAACTTTGGAACTGGGTAACAGGCAGAACTTGGAACAGTTTGGAGGACTCAGAAGAAGACAGGAAAATGTGAGAAAGTTTGGAACTTCCTAGAGACTTGTTGAATGGTTTTGACCAAAATTCTGATATTGATAATGGACAATGAAATCCAGGCTGAGGTGATCTCAGATGGAGAAGAGGAACTTGTTGGGGACTAGAGTCAACATCACCCTTACTATGCAGAAACTGGTACATTTTGCCCCTCCCCTAGAGATCTGTGGAACTTTGAACTTGAGAGAGATGATTTGGGGTATCTAGTGGAAGAAATTTCTAAGTGACAAAGCATTCAAGAGGTGATAGAGCATGAAAGTTTGGAAAATTTGCAGCTTGATGATGCCATAGAAAAGAAAAATCCCTTTTCTGAGGAAAAATTCAAGCTGGCTGCAGAAATTTGCATAGGTAACGAGGAGCCAAATGTTAATCACCAAGACAATGGGGAAAATTTCTCCAGGGCATGTCAGAGACCTTTGCAGCAGCCCCTTCCCATCACAGGTCCAGAGGCCTAGAAGGAAAAAATGGTTTCATGGGCTGGGCCCAGGGACCCCTGCTGTGTGCAGCTTTGGGACTTGGTGCCCTGCCTCCTAGCCACTCCAGCTGTGGCTTCACAGGGTGTAAGCCTCAAGCCTTGGCAGCTTGCATGTGCTGTTGGGTCTGCAGGTGTTCAAAAGTCAAGGATTGAGATTTGGGAACCTCCACCTAGATTTCAGAGGACGTATGGAAATGCCTGGATTTCCAGGCAGGAGTTTGCTGCAGGGTTGGGGCCATCATGGAGAACCTCTACTAGGGCAGTGCGGAAGGGAAACATGGGGTTGAAACGTGGTGCAGAGTCTCCACTGGGGCATTGCTTAGTGGAACTGTGAGAAGAGGGCCACCATCCTCCAGACCCCAGAATTGTAGATCCACTGACAGCTTGCACCATGTGCCTGAAAAGCCAAAGACACTCAATGCCAGCTTGTGAAAGCAGCTGGGAGGGAAGCTGTACCCTGCAAAGTCACAGGAGTGGAGCTGCCCAATAACACGGGAACCCACCTCTTGCATTGGTGTGACCTGGATGTGAGACCTGGAGTCAAAGGAGATCATTTTGGAACTTTAAAGTTTGATTCCCCACTGGATTTTGAACGTGAATGGGGCCTTTAGCCCCTTTGTTTTGGCCAATTTCTCCCATTTGGAATGGGTGTATTTATCAAATGCCTGTACCCCCATTGCATCTAGGAAGTAACTAACTTGCTTTTGGTTTTACAATCTTATAGGTAGAAGGGACTTGCCTTGTCTCAGATGAGACTTTGGACTGTGGACTTTTGAGTTGATGCTGAAATGAATTAAGACTTTGGCAGACGATTGGGAAGGCATGATTGGTTTTGAAATGTGAGGACATGATATTTGGCTCCTCTCAAATATCCAGGGGTGGAATGATATGGTTTGGTTGTGTCTTGAATTGTAGCTCCCATAATTCCCACGTGTTGTGGGAGGGACCCAATAGGAGATGATTGAATCATGGGGGTGGTTTTCCCCATACTGTTCTCATGGTAGTGAATAAGTCTCATTAGATCTAATAGTTTTAAAAGGGGAAACTCCTTTCACTTGGTTCTCTTTTCTCTCTGGTCTGCTGCCATGTAAGACATGCCTTTTCACCTTCTGCCATGATTCTGAGGCCTCCCCAGCCATGTAGAACTGTGAGTCCATTAAACTTTTCCTTTATAAATTACCCAGTCTCAGGTATGTCTTTATCAGCAGTGTGAAAATGGGCTAATACAAGCGACAACAACAATAAAGACAAAAAAGCAGGTGGCCCAGTAGTTCGTATAGAATGTTCCTGTTTATCTTGAAAAACAAAACAAAAACCCATACATATGTATATAGGCAAATTGTTAATCGTGGTTACTTCTGAGAGAGAATGAGATGATAGAAGTGAAAAGGGTGTGAAACAGAACTTTGATGTTTTATTCTAAATACCGTTACATTGATTGAATCTGAAAGTTAACCATCTTAACTCAGGAACCAATTCAATTTAGATAATAAAGGATAGTTATCTTACTTGCATACAAATTTAAAAGTTTAAAGGATATAAGTCGCTGTAATCCCAGCATTTTGGGAGGCTGAGGTAGGTGGATCACGAGGTCAAGAGATCAAGAGGCCAAGAGGCCAACATGGTGAAACACTGTCTCTATTAAAAATACAAAAATTGGCCGGGCGCGGTGGCTCAAGCTTGTAATCCCAGCACTTTGGGAGGCCGAGACGGGTGGATCACGAGGTCAGGAGATCGAGACCATCCTGGCTAACACGGTGAAACCCCGTCTCTACTAAAAAAATACAAAAAACTAGCCGGGCGAGGTGGCGGGCGCCTGTAGTCCCAGCTACTCGGGAGGCTGAGGCAGGAGAATGGCGTGAACCCAGGAGGCGGACCTTGCAGTGAGCTGAGATCTGGCCACTGCGCTCCAGCCTGGGCGACAGAGCTAGACTCTGTCTCAAAAAAAAAAAAAAAAAAAAATACAAAAATTATCTGGGCATGGTGGCGAGAACCTACAGTCCCAGCTACTTGAGAGGCTGAGGCAGGAGAATCGCTTGAACTTGGGAGGCGGAGGTTGCAGTGAGCCAAGATCGCACCACTGCACTCCAGCCTGGCGACAGAGTAAGACTCCATCTCAAAATAAATAAATAAATAATATAAGTCTCATGATATGTTGAACATCTATTGTCAAAGTCAAATACATTGAAGTTAAATATTTTGCCATGCTGTGGCTCTGACGATGAAGGCTATAAATATTTTGTAACTTAGGAGAAAGTAGGCTGGAGATCACATCAAACGTTCTATGGGGCAGTTAGGTTTGAGCTAGACGTTGAAGAACGGGTTTTATTGAATAATCATTGAAGTCACCAAGCCAAGGGCATTTGCCTTAGCAGATTCATGGGAATATAAATATTCATGTCAGGTTCAATTAATTTTTTACAGAAACTTTATGAGTCTATCTATCTATCTATCTATCTATCTATCTATCTGCAAAGTTTGGAGTAAAGAAAAAAAAAACCCAAGATTTTTAATGTTATACCTCTAAAGTCAATTTTTCAGATTATGATGAAAAAAGTTATTAAATCAACAGGCAAAATTAAGGCTAAGTAAGGTAAGATTGTAGCAAAATGTTAAGGTAAAACATGACCTTTCTGCTTGGTGGGTAATATCCCACAAATCATTGATTTCAATTACACATTGCAATGTCTCAGCCAAGACTGAATAAAATATGCAGAACTTGGAGAAGATTGGTAGTGTCAACCTGATTTCACGATGAACTTCTTAATATAGCAATAAGTACAAGCTGAGTTGGAAATACAAGAAAGAACAATATCTTCTGGAAAACTTCTTAAATTCAGAGATCTGAATAACCATAAGCCTTTTTTAAAAAAATGACAATTCTATTGTATGGTATAATTCATATACCATACAATTCACATAAAGTATAAATTCAATGTTTTTTGTATATTCAGAGTACAGCCATCACCACAATCAATTTTAGAACATTTTCATCACTCCAAAAAGAAACTCTGTACTCATCAACAGTCAATCCCCGTTCTTCCCCAACCCTAATCATAAACTTTACAAACAATGGTATGTAGTGACTAAGAAAAGTAATATGGGGGAACTAAAAGAAGAAACAGCAAAAAGTAGGGGTAGGAAACTATAAGCAAAGCTGCATGTGGATGGAGCTAAATAATCATGTTGTTCACTTCAAACCCATATTTCAGCAAGTATCCTAGTGATGCTAACACCAACATGGGCTCATTTTCCTAACTGATAATCTCACTTTTATAAGGAAAGAAAACACAGAGACAGTATTTTAAAAATACAATATCATGACCTGTTTAAACATAGCTTGCCAGAATATGATAAAAATGAAGCTAAATTACCAGAATGTTGACCATAATTCTCTTCACCAAAACCATACAATATTCTATAAGTTAAGAAGTTATTGAGATAGAAAAGTTTGAGAATCTTTTCTGATAGCCCAAAAGGAGCCCCTATTCCTAACTTTCTAAGTTGCAAAAATGAATTACACAACATTTTCCATCATATTGTCAGGAGTAATATTTTGTAAAATTAAAACACTTTAACCTGAGAAGACTTTTTATTTTTATACTATTTTCTCCCACATCAGATTGAATAATTTAAGAAAGGTCGCTCTTGGACAAAAGGTCACAGAAAACTGTTCTGGCATCTTGGTCCTCCACCCTCCCATATTTAGGAAACACGTTGAAGTTAATGATAGCCCGCCCAAGTTGACAGCTGTGATTCAAATATTGCCAGCTGCAATCAAACTCTCCTTCAACTAAACTTTTGCACCTTTCAAGACAACAGAAGTCCAACTCTTTGGAGATAAGACAAAGAAAAACACCTAGAAGTAACTGTTCCATGAGCCTGTTTTTCCCTGAGGAGAAGAGAAAGACAAGCCGTTGATACCCTCTCAATTTTTGAGATAATTGCCACCAGTTTGAATGGAGGAGAAGTTTGCATGTAGCTGGAAAAATCTACACAATACCGTAGAAATGCATGTAGAATACCAATCGTTAATGAGGGCTTTCTTAAAGACTATGTTGCTAGGTGGCTGATAAATAAAAACAAGACAGATTGACTGCAGAGGAACTGAGTCTGAACATGACTTCTTGGACAGGGAAATTAATAAAGCACCAGTGAATGAGGTAAGAAGAATGAGATTAAACATGCAAAGTTTACTTGCATTTTTTAAAAGTAATTCTACAAAGACAGGTACAGTGAGAAGTCACTGGTGTAGAAAATGGGAGACCAGGAAGCTGAAAGGAAGTTTATTTTAAAGGTGGGGTTAACAGGAAAGAGTTGAACCTGTGAGACAACCATCCATGTATTTCTTCCTCTACAGTTTGTTCTGAAGAATGGCCTTAAGCCCTCAGTACACAAACCAGCTATTTGTAGGAAAACTGTACTTTGGAGACCTACCCAGACTTTTTACAGCCTCCTACAAAATGCCTGGACAACAGATTTGTGAACAACAAAAAGTTGCTTGGGTGACTACATTCACGCTGGTAGATTCACACTGGTATGCAAGGATGCTGCCCTAGGCAGCTCCCCACTGGCTGCAGGGAGAAACCAGTTTCCTGGGCAGTCTGGTATTTAAGACTTCGCCTAATCGCACCCCAACAATCTCTCCAAAGGTAACTACCACTACTCCTTGAAGCAACCGAATTGCTTCATCTACTCAAATTAGGGGACTCGCTATTGCACCTTGCCCAATCTCAAGACACACACTGCACTTGCCCATCTGCTGTGCTTTACTGGCTTCTCTTCAGCTTTCCAAATCTGATCAGTCCTCAAGAAATGTCTCAAGTCTTACTTCCTTCAAAAGAATTCCTAGCTCTCTGTAGCCTAAAGGAATCTTTCTATCCTCGTGTGTGTATTCACTGTGATCTGAGTGATAGCCTGCCTACACAGTTCATTTTACTCTTATCTAAGTTTTTTTTTTTTTTTTTTTTATGTTTGTTTGTTTTTCTGGTCAACCTGACTATAAACTCCTTAAGGACAGGGACTATGAAGCATTATTTTCTGTTTATCTCCCTCAGGACCTAACACATAGTCATTGCTCAATAAATATTTGTTGGTAGCTTTACAGAGATGGAAAAAGAAAAGACATTGTATTGCAGAAATGACAGCTACTAAAACAACTGCAAAGCAATGGCTGAAACTCTCCCAGCCCCATCAGGAGGCTCCCATTCACTCAGGTGTTCAGGGAGGCAGGCCGACAGACCTCTGCCATCTTCAACAAGTGGCTTCCAGGGCCAGGTTAAGGGCTTCCATCCCAGCTAACAGGAAGAAAGGAAAAAGTGGAGCTCCAGCACCAGAAACTCTCCTTTAGGAAGAGAGTGGGAAGTTGCACACAACATTCTTGAGCCTAGCTTGACCTAGCTACAAGCAAGGCTGGGAACTGAGGTCCTGAGGCAGGCAACCGTATTCCATCTGCAACTCTTATTCAGGAACAAGAGAAAGAAGGTTTCAGTAGGCAAGTAGTCTCCTCACCACAGACACTTTGAACACCTTTCCCATTGGCACAGCTAGTGAACTTTTTCAACTACTGAGAAAGCATGACTCTATGCTGGAAGCTGAATTCCTCTGTTATGTCAGCACAACCTGTAAACCACTTGGAATCCAGGAATGAATCCCTACTCCCTGACCAGATCTTACCACAGACTGGCCAAGAACCACAACTTGGAGCTATGCACCAATTAGAAGTAGCTCTTCCTCTTTCCATCCTCTTAGTAGAAGAGGAAACCCCTCTCCCTTAACCTCTTCAAGTAACAGATGACTTTCATCCGTCAGCTCACATCCCATCTGCTATCTCATCAACAGTTTGGAATAAGTGAAGATTAGGCTGCTGTCAAAGACACTGGAAAGTCCTGTGTCTTTCCCTTTACTACACTATTATGTTGCCAGAGTCACACTTACTAAGCTCTGTAACAGATCTGACCAGACCAATGGCCGCAGCTCACTCACAAATATTTAGAAGCCATCTATTTAATATCCAGTTTTAATTCAATTGTAAAACACAGATCGCATATTAGGAGCAAAGCACTGTGTGGATACTGATTTTACAAAGCCACTATTCCTCCCCTGAAGTTGTTTAGAAGGCCATGAAGGATACAGATTTGAGCAACTAACTCTTTTGCAAAATACAGTGGGTCAAGTTGAACTCAAGGTACAAGCAAAGTGCTGTGAGACTGTGGCTAATGGAGGAATCAATTCTAACTAGATGGCCAAGGAATATTTCAAAACACATTTAGACAAAAATATTTCCCAAAAGAGGTGGCATTTGAACAAGACCTTGAGGGGTGAGTAGAATTTTAACAAGAGACAGAGAAAGAAAGAGGCATTCCAGACAGAGCGTGAGCAAAGGCCCAGAGGTACAAGAGTGGATTGGACAACACAAAATGTCCTGTGGGTCTGGGGTGCAGGACACAGACATGAAGACTTGGATATAAAGAACTGGGGTTCCTCCATTTTGGAGGAAAGTCTTGGAGTGCATTGAAAAGCCTGGACCATTAGGACTAGCAATGACTAGAGATGTCTGAAGAGTGCAGGGGACTGATTGACTCCTTGTAGGAGGAAGACCACTTTACGAAAATTGTGGGAAGATGAGACAGAGAGGCAGGAAGACCAACAGACACTCATAATAACTACAATGTATTGAGCACTGACTAGCCAGACACACATGCTAAGTCCTTGATTTGCATGCTCTTATTTAAGAGGAAAGTCCTGTAATTTATTCCTGTATCACAGATGGGTGATAACCAAAGTCCTACACCAAGTACAGAGGCAGGATTTGATCCTGCTCTTTTTAACTGGAGAGCCTGGGTGCTTTCCTAGGGTAACCACCGCACAATAATCCTGTTAACGTGGCAGCAGTTCAGCGCAGGCACACAGACTGCATGATGGCAAGAGCCATGGAGGGAAGGCATTGAATGAAGGTGCCAATGAACGATCAAAAGAAGTCACTCCTGTAATCCCAGCACTTTGGGAGGCCAAGGGGGGCAGATTACCTGAGGTCAGGAGTTTGAGACCAGCCTGGCCAACATGGAGAAACCCCATCTCTACTAAAAATACAAAAATTAGCTGGTCATGGTGGTGTGCAGCTGTAATCCCAGCTACTCAAGGGTGCAGGGGTGGCTGAGGCAGGAGAATCGCTTGAACCCAGCAGGTGGAGGTTGCAGTGAGCCAAGATCATGCCACTGCACTTCAGCCTGGGAGACAAAGTAAGACTCTGTCTCAAAAAAAAAAAAAAAAAAAATTCAAAAAGCTCTAAGGACTGCAACTTGAAGGAGTATGAGATTGGATGAGGGAAAAGGATAATAAACTCTCCTTAGACCCATTGAATTTTGAGTGGCTAGGAAGAAAAACTATAGGAATGCAAACCATCCATGAGAGAGCTGGGATCCAGGGATTAAGGAGAGACACGCACAGAGTGGCAAGTTATAGCATTCATATTTGTTGATTCCATGCCTCTTAGCTAAGCACAAGAAAATCAGCAGCATGTGAACAAACAGGAAAGCAAGTAGCTGCCTGACTGAGCTCTAATCAACTGATTTGGAAGAAAAATTCAACTTGATTGACTGGCTTGCATTATAGTGACAGCAATAAATCCTTTTGGCCAAACAGAATTTGGTTCAACTTGAAACGCATGCTATGTATTATTGCTTTGCATGCTGAAATATTCATATATCTTGGGAAAGTATCAAAAATTATGTTTTTCTTTTCAAAGAGTGGAATGTAAAATACCCACCAAATCCTCCTGGATGGCGCCTGGATGAATGTATTCCTTGTTATTTCATTTAAGCTGCTAAATATCTATTAGAGTAAAATTATGGGCTCTTTGCACATGGCATTTTCACTTGTAGCTTCCTGTGCACCAAAGCAATAAATGTGATTCAGAGCCCTCCTTTTTGTAAGGCAGGTCCACTTTGGGCTAGTTATTACCTTACTGGTGGCCAGTGTTCCCTAAGAAAAACTGTTTCCTCTAGGCAGTAATCCAGAGGGACTCAGAAAGGGAACCTAGACTTTTTTTGAGAGAGAATCTCACTCTGTCACCCAGACTGGAGTGCAGTGGCATGATCATGGTTTACTGCAGCCTCAACCTTCCAGGCTCAAACAGTCCTCCCACATCAACCTCCTGAGTAGCTGGAACTACAGGCGTGCACTACCATGCCTGGCTAACTTGTTTTTATTTTATTTTATTTTTTGTAGAGATGGGGTTTCACCATGTTGGAGAGCCCAGATATTGGATAGACACAATGACAAACCAAAGCTACCTGCTAATGTTAGACTTTCTTTAGAAAACCTCAAGACACTAGCAATTAAAATTACCAGAGGCGGTCACTCTGCGACCTTCACTCTGACCCAGGGACTGCTCTCTCCCGAAATGACCCACCCACCTTACAAAGTTAGGATGACTCTTTTCTCTCTCTCTTTTTTTTTTAAATTAATTTTTTTAGACTTCCTTCTCTTTAAGCTCTTTCCACTTTCCTGCAGAGTATATTTCAAGTTTTTTAGGTGAGCCCCCTGTATCCTGCTTTGCTAAGCAATGAATAAAAGTGGAGGGTTGGGGTATATAACTCAAATGCTTTATTAAAAAGAAAGGCTGTTCCCATTTTTAAACTATACTAACTTTCTCACCACATATAATGAATAAATACAAGTAAGACGTTCAGGTCAACAGCTTTATCGAAGCACAGAGCTGTCAGGTTATAGGAGGGGATATTTGCCAAATCAGAATGCATAAACTTTTCGTATGGAAACTAGACCATGAATTAAGCTCATATCACTCAAAAAGAGCTGAATGCATCTGAAACCAAAGCACGCTGTCAGCCACCTCCATATTTGCTCCAGGCGCTGATACCTTGATTAGCTATGCAAGAAGCTACCTGCTATTTTAGAATTATATGAAGTCACCTCAGGGTATCTACAAGCTTCTCACGCACAAGATACTGACTTTTTTTCCTCCTTCTTCTTGGCTTAAAGCACAGTTGTTGCTACATCCAGGTAAGTACTATATCACGGATTGTTATTGCATAAGCTGTCATTAAGGCAGCTTGCCTTCTCACAGAAAAATCAGTCTGCAAACAATAATGGTTTGTTGCTAAACCCCCATAAGACTGAAAGACACATAGAGTTTTGTGGGGTTTTTTGGTTTTGTTTTGTTTTGTTTTGTTTTGTTTTTTGAGTAAGTATTCCCCTAACAGATTAAGGAGCTGAAAGCTTAATTTCTAAAAAGTACATATTTTTTTAAATAATAGAGAATGTTCCTTCCACCCCATCTTTTTTTTTTTTTTTAATAAATTACCTTCTCTCCTAAAATAGTAACTAAATTTATAGGAACAAAAGAGTAGCTTACATGATAGGTATCTACCAAATGAGGCTGCCAGTGTACATAATATTATAGGTACCGTGCAGTTCAACATGTTTCTACCTGAGGTACATAGATTCTGTTTTGATACTAGACTGTTTGAAAACATTTTCAGATGAAAACTGATCATGAACATGAAGGATTGACAGCTCAGACTTCAAAAGCCAAGGTTCATCAGGGCTTTTGTATATTTTCCCAAATAAATACATTAACATAACTAACCTTTGACCTGTACCGTCCTTAATCTTTCAGCCCCAAGCTTCTGGGAAGGGTGTAACAATTCTGGCAAACTGATCGGTGCCAAAGAGAGTGCTGAACACTCACTATGCTGTAGACCGAAACCACCACCTTAATCACTCACCTTTCATCTCCCTAGAGTTCTAGAGTGCAACTTATTCAAACTGTTCTTAGACTGCTTAAGCTTAATCTTCTCCTACAAAACTTGACAATTTCATATATATATCACACATATACACACACACACACACATGTGTGTGTATATATATATATAGAGAGAGAGAGAGACAAGTACCAAATTTCTGCTTCTGCTCATTTAGCTCAGAGGCATTTTCCAGCCCTGACTCCTGGTACAAACCATAAAAAGTGTTGCTCGGAATTGGAGTCTACATCAGACCTAGACTCAGATTATAATCCTTTGCAAGTAGCCCCTGTGCTTGCGCCTTCCTGGTGTTAGCATGTATGGTCTGTAAGTCCAATCTTCTCCAAGGCCTTAATAAAATTTCCTTTACCACACATGCAGTTATTAAGCATGCAATTTATATTGCCAGGTGTAAAAATTTCTCATGCAAATCTCTTTGACCTGAAGTAACCAAATGCACCTTAGAAAGAAGAGTTTACTGCTTACTCTACAGATCCACAGTAAATGCCATCAGTCACATCTTGTTCTCTCCTACTGCAAATTGCCATGGCTTAATTAGATACAGCTGAAATCCAGGCAAACCTCTCAGGGCCTATCATGGATGAATTGAACCATGGCTTTGCAACAGGATTAGCTTTTGTCTTTGTGACTTATACAAATAAAGAAGGTGAGTGAAATCCTAAGCGCCCCACTCCTGTGATGTGAAGTCTACCTGGCTGGTGAATGGTTCTGACTTAGGTTATTCTGATCACATAGGTTATGAAAAACTGATATGAAATCATTATTGCTACATATAGTATTTCAAAACTATGCCAAATGCTCTAACTCTGAAATCATACTTCCAGGTGATTAGTGAGTGTTTGGGGGAGGGAAGTGTTGGAACTGGAGACTCCTTTCCAGTGTGGAATTGTTGAGTTTCCCTGGATGTCACCCATGAACTAAGATAGGAGGTTGAGAATCTCAGAAAGATATCCAGTTACAACTCTTAACCTTCCATTCCCAGAGAAACTGAGATTACTTCTCTTATAGCCTGCAGGAAAATGCGAGGACACTGGTTTTTTTTTTTTTTTTTGGTTTTTTTTTTTGGAGACAAAGTCTTGCTCTTTCGCCCGGGCTGGAGTGCAGTGGTATGATCTCGGCTCACTGTAACCTCTGCCTCCCGGGTTCAAGTGATTCTTGTGCCTCAGCCTTCCAAGTAGCTAGGATTATAGACGCCCACCACCACGCCCGACTAATTTTTCTGTTTTTAGTAGAGACAAGGTTTCACCATGTTGGCCAGGCTGGTCTCAAACTCCTGACCTCAGGTGATCCACCTGCCTCGGCCTCCCAAAGTGCTGGGGTTACAGGCCTGAGCCACCTCTCCTGGCTGCGAGGACACTTTTCCAGCCCTACTGCTGAGGCACAGGAACCTCCAGGGGTAGGTCTATGAGTACTTTCCCCATTAATGTCACTCCTCTCCAGGGAACAATAGGTGAATGTGCTTGAAAGGCTCCCCTTGTCCCTGGAATCAAAGAGAACACTTTGTCATTGGCTAATTGCTTATTTATTCATTCAACAAATATTTATTCACAGTATACTAAGTTCTTGCGTACATGCATCATTACACTGGAAAGATTATAGCAGGAAACCCTCGTTAAATAAATACTAGTTTCATTCTTTCTTCTCTCTGGATAAATGCGTTCTAATTGAAAACAATGAACTGACAAGGCATCATTTGAGGACTTGCCTTTAACTAAATTCCAGCTTTAACACAAAAGGTTATAGGAGGCTCCAAAGTGTCGGTTTCTTTTTCAAGTTACCTCATTTCCAAATGGATACTGATAACTAGAATTAAGGTAAAATGCCTTTCTGTACCTGAGAATACGATCTGAACAGTTTCCTTACAGTATTTCTTGACAGAGAGTGTTATTACATTTAAAAAGAAACGACAACAACATTTTTTTCTCCTCGATTTTCAGGTGTAATTTGGCATATAGAAATTGTTTTTTCTTCGTAATGCAAAGAGTGGCATGATACATTTGATAGGTAGCATTTTATTACAAAATCACCAGGTAATAATTACCCAGGTGACTCATGATGAGGTGTAGAACTGTTCTCAGGCTATCTAAAAAGGAAGAACAGTTCATTAAAGTTCAGTTGTAGAGAACACAAATCTGAAAGCTTAGGTTTTTAGAAATTGCCCAGTTTCATGAAACGTATGTTCCCTTACAATCAGATTCTCACCAAGACTGTGAATGCACAGCTAAGTCAGTCATGTGAAGAGGAGCAGATTCGTTAGAAGATGGGAATCACGCCATTCTCTTTTGTTTACCGCAGACCAACAAGGGTTGCGTTACAGGTGTTTATTGTTTCTGAAGATGTACTATCACATACACATGAACTGGAAATTCTCAAAGTGGATGCCGCCTAAGAACAAGCCCCCACCAGAAGTAAGCCTCTACCAGTCTACATGGAACCAGATTTTTCCCCACAGCAGGGCAGGCTCTAATGTAAGAGGTCACTTCTCTAGCTCAAATGGAGTGGGAGGGACTAAAGGCTGAAAGGAGAATACAGGGTCACTGAGTAAACACATGCTAGCAGAAGCCGTTTCTGAAATGGATCGAGTGTCTTTAATCCTGTATTCTGGCCTCCAGATGATTTATGGCTCTTATTTTCTTTTCTCCCTTTCCTTGTAACACTTGCCAAAGTAGACTCAAGCTCTGCCTTGAAGCATGCAAACACAGAGTTCTGTCTTCCCTGATGAATCGGATCTGTGCCAAGTGAAAGCTTTAATGACAAATTTATGTTCTGAAGAAGGGACAAGGTGATAGTCTAAAAGGCGAAGAGAAACACCTTTGAGTGTTCCCTCAACTGTTAGAGTTTAGAAAATGAAGACCTCAGCCATGATCCTTCCTCTGCACCTCATTACTGTTCCCAACCCTGCCCCAGCTCCGGTCCAGTTATAATAGCAAAATTGCACATAGATTGAGACTGATTTGTTTTGGGTAGGGCATTCGAAGTAATGCCCTGCCATCCATTGGTTCTGCTTTATTTTAAATGACAAGGAATTGTTTGTCTGCCTTCTCTAACCCTCTCCCTCCCTCAACCATAAACGGATTTGATTTATGGCAAATTCTGAAGCAGGTAAAATGTGTCTCTGGCACCCAGTCAACTTCAGTTCTGATCTCTTCTCCATTCCCACCCACCTCTAGCCTTCCTAAGCTTCATGCCACACAGGCTTCCTCCTATTGAGGATATGAATATCAAAATCACAAGACACCCTCCTTTTGTCTTTCTTCTCATGCCTCAGTTACAAGAGAAGACTTTCAAATCTCTCTTTCCATCCCAGATCTTTACCCTGAGTTGCAGGGTACAAATTAGTATATGGGACATCTTCACATGAATATCCAGCAAACATCTTTCCTTATAAACCTGTTTTCTGTATTGACTATTGGTGCAGTCTTCCTTCCTGTTACCCTAGTCAATAGCCATAGAGTTGCACTACACCCTATACCTTACCTAACACAGTAGTTTTCTGTCCTGTCTAGTCTACCTTTTATCCAATTCATCCAGTTCTTAGGGAGTGCCTACTCTAGGCCAGGAACTTTTCTAGGCTCTTGGGATATGTCAGCAAGAAAAATGGGGAAAGATCCCTGCCATCCTGGAGTTTACGTTCAAGTGTTAAAAGACCAGTACTGAGGGTGATATTGGCAATAATGACAATGATGATGATGGTGATGTAGATAAGTAAATAACATAAACAGTCTCTTAGAAAATGAG
The DNA here is from genome assembly GCF_008728515.1 of Papio anubis. NCBI lineage: Eukaryota > Metazoa > Chordata > Mammalia > Primates > Cercopithecidae > Papio > Papio anubis. Next base: position 51,791,301 of record NC_044990.1, on the reverse strand, counting down.
AAGTGTGATGGAAAACAAATTTTTTAAAGTAGATCAGAACTAAGAGGACTGGGAGTACCGGTGAAGATGAGCAGTGAGCAATAGAGGGTGAAATTTGTTTTCTTTTTCTTTTTAATTTTTTAGAGGTAGAGTCTTGCTCTATCACTCAGGCTAAAGTGCAGTGGCATGATCATAGCTCACTGCAACCTCGAACTTTTGGGTTCAAGTGATCCTTCCACCTCAGCCTCTTGAATAGCTGGGACTACCGGCATGCATCACCATGCTTGGCTAATTTTTTTTTTTTTAAGACATAGTCTTGCTATGTACCCAGGCTGGTCTCAAACTCCTGGTTTCAAGTTATCCTCAGCCTCCCAGAGTGTTGGGATTACAGGTGTGAGCCACCACGCCCAGTAAGGGAGGGAAATTCTAAACAGAGAGGACAGGTAAGCTTCACTGAGATGTGATATTCGAGCATGAGGGCATCAGCCAAGATGGTATCTGGGGGAAGAGTGTTCTTGGCAAAAGGAACAGCCAGTGCATGCAGTTTCTACAGTGGGAGTATTTCTAATATACTCAGCAAAGAGGCCAGTGAGGTGAGAGCTAGGGAATGAGCCAGAGAGTGGTACAAGGGGAGACCAGAAGGGAAAGCAAGGACCAGGCAGTGTCAGACCTGTGTGTAATGGAATAACTTTAGCCTTTACACTAAGTCTACTGGTGGGGGCGAGGAGGGTGGTAGAATTTTACATTTGACTTATAATTATTCTGGCTACTGTATTGAAAACAGACTTTAGGAGAGCAAGAACAGAAGCAAGAAGAACAATTAGGAAGTTATGACAATAATCCCAGTAAAGGATAATATCATAATTCCACGTGGTTTCTGCAGAGGTTATAAGAAATGGCCAAATTCCACATAAATTTTGAAGGAAGGTCCAACAAGATTTATTTTTCTTTTTTTTTGAGATAATTTTAAATTTATAGAAATATTGCAAAAATATAGAGAATTCCCATATATCCTTCACTCAGCTTTTCCCAGTGTTAACTTATGTGGCCATTTTGTAAAGTTCAAATTCAGGAAATTAACACTGATACAATACCATTATGTAAAGTTCAAGTTATGTTCTCTAGCTTTTCCCCAGTGTCCTTTTTTTGTTCCAGTATTCATTCCAAGATCCCACATTGAATTTAGTAGTTGTGTTTCCCTGGGTTCCTCCAATCTGTGACAGACAGCTCCTCAGTATTTCCTAGGGTTTCTTCTTGATACTTTTGATGAGTAATGGTGAGTTATTTTGTAGAATGACCCGTGATGAGGTTTGTCTGCTGTTTTCTCATGATTGGATTGCATTTTTTGTCAAGAATATTACAGAAATGATGTGTGTCCTCCTCAATGCATCATATCAAGATATCTATGTCATCAATGTGTCTTACTAACTGGTGATATTAACTTCCAGTCAGATTTCTTGACAGAGTAAAATATGGGGAATCAGACAATATCAGGAGTCAAGAATGACTCCAGTTTTGTTCTGAGCAACTGGAATGATAGTGTTATCAACTGAGATAGGTGGAACAGGTTTAGAGGAAGATCAGTGTTTAGTGAAACATGTTAAGTCTGAGGTGTCTATAAGATATTTGTATGGGGGTTTCAGGTAGGCAGTTGGATATATGTTTGGGGTTTGGAAGAGAGGACCAGCTAGAGAAATTAAATTAGTAATCATATATATATATATGTCTTCATAACTGTCAGATTAAATGAGTTCACCAAAGGACACAGTAAAAATAGAAAATAAAGAATAAGGACTGGGTACTGGGATATTCCAACATCAGAAAGTTGGTGACAAGAGAAAAAAACTGCAATTAGGAAAAAGTAACCAGTAAGGTAGCAGGAAACCCTCTTAGTTGATTCTTTATCCTGTCTTCTCTATCTTTCCTCCCATGGCCTAATGTAGGTCAGTTTCCTTAAAATATTATCTACTTCTTTGGGATTCATCTTCTGTATGGAAAATGAAGTTTTAAATTAGCTTCTAGGCTAGGCGCAATAGCTCACACCTGTAATCCCAACACTTTGGGAGGCTGAGACAGGAGAATCGCTTGAGTCCAGGAGTTTGTGATTAGCCTGGGCAACATAGCAAGACCCTGTCTCTATTTAAAAAAGAAAAAAAATTAAATTGGCCTTTCATATATATGTATGTTATGAGAATTAGGGCAGACCAAGAAACTGTTTCTCAGTGTTCAGCATGTGATACATGTTAGCTATTGTGTCGTTGCTTGTTTTCTGTCTCTTTCTGTAGACTGTGGACATCTTAATAGCTAAGACAGTTTTTTTTTTTAAATTCTAGCATCTCGTACTCATTGATACATCATTAATGTTTAATAAATAATTCTTGAATGAATAGAGAAAAGAAGAAAAAGAATTCACACTGCTTAACTCAAAAGATTAAATTCTTAAGAAATTCCAAACACAGTGACAGCTTGGATAAAAGACAGATTTTGCCAGAGGGTCCTCCCTGATGTCTTTCAAAGCATACTACCTGGATGACCATCTGGCTGTTGATATTCACATTCTGTGTCTTGAATGGAGAAGAGCTGCTGCTGAGCCCAGATCAGTCCTTTTCTGGAACTGTCTTTCACTGCATTTATTTTTCAAAATTCATGGGGCAAATCAGTCTCTTCCATTAATGATAACTATCACAAGAATGGCATTTAATTACTGACAGCTGGAATAGAAGGATGCAGTTGACCTTGCAGATTGACCTTGCAGATGTTAATCTTTTTTATCCCTTTGAGGTTGTATTTGTAAAAATAGAAATGATGCCTCTTCTAGTACAATGCAATGGCTGAACAAGACCACTTCTTTTGGTCCTTTCTTAATAGGCAACAACATGATGAGAAATATCAATCAGTACTTTGCTTATTGTTCTATAATTAGACAGCTAAGGCATCAGAGAGAGAGAGCACATATGTTTCAGAATTTATAGAACAAACATAGGCACCCAAGTTCTTCGGATCCAAATGAGTGCTTTTTCCATGGCACCATGCTGGAAAATAAGATAGAGAATCTACTATGATTAGGAAAGAAGAAAGCATTCAGGTGAATTTTGGTTGGAAAAAACTAGAAGACTCTGTGCTTTTGCCACATGGAGGACTCCTTGATGAGTCTAGTGTTTTCTAGAATGCCCATTTTGGTGCTCTAATTTAAAGGAAAACTTCATTTAAGCCAGGTATTCATGCTATAGATAACTCTGATTTTTCCCCTGTAGGTCAATGTTACGAACAATTTGCTTATTTTCAGTGATTTCTCCTTAACCAGCATTGCATCTTTAATTTCCTTGTGTGAAGGAGTAGGAAGAAAGACAGAAGAACTCAACAGCAGTGTTCACACTTCCTATACAGGGAGCGGTGGAACTGGACCAACTAATAAGAACCTTTCTTTCATTAAATAGCTGTTTCTTTTGATTTTGGCTGCTATGCCCCATTTTGTAGAGAAAAAAGGATATCACTAGAAAATCAGTATATGTGAGAGATTTAATCTCTGCATCAAAAAGTCAATTTCTAGAGTGAACCCCAGTCTATATGCATTCAGGGCTCAATTACCTATACCTTCTCTATCTACATTTACTTGGCTACACAATGAGAATTCTTATCTTTAATCATGACCTGGGGGCACTGCAAGACAATCATCAAATGTGTTCACTAAACTGTACTTACTAGGGCAGAAAATTGGAATAACATACTTCAGGAAGATTTTTTTTTTAACAAACATTAAAATTTAAAAGTGATTTTCTAGTTAATTTCAGTTAATGAAAAAAACTTTACTGTATCACACTACTGCAGTTTGGGATGGAAGAGAACATCAAATGATAATCATTTTTCTCCATGTGGTTCACTTTAGCAAATGTTCCTTCAGTGCCTAGTGTGTTGTTATATGAAAATAAATGTGAAATAACCTTATCACTGAGACCAGGATGAGCAAACTATAGAACACGGGCCGAGCCTGTGTGGTATGGTCAAGTTAGGAATAGTTTTTACATTTTTAAATTGTTGGGGGGAAAAAAAAAGCAACAAAGCAACACAAGCAATACATGAAAATTAATTATATGAAATTCAAATTTCTGTGTCCATAAATAAAGTTTTGTGGAAACACAACCAACCACGCGAGTATTCCTTTACATTTTATCTATGAATGCTTTCACACTGCAGTGGCTGAGTTGAGCCTGGCAGAGACCATTTGGCACGCAAAACCCTCTACAGAAAATGTTTGCTAAACCTTGCTTTAAAAGCTGACAAATGCAGTGGGACAGAAGTACACATAAACTTAGTTTCCTTTTTTTTTTTTAATACAGTGATCATATTTTATTTATTTACTTATTTTAATTTCCACTTTTAGATTCAGGTAGTACATGTGCAGGTTTGCTACGTGGGTATTTGCATAATGCTGAGGTTTGGGATATGACTGATCCCTTCACCCAGGTAGTAAGCACAGTCCCCATAGGTAGTTTTTCAACCCTGTCGCCTCTCCCTCCCTCCCCACTGTAGCCGTAACAATGTTTATTGTTTTCATCTTTACGTCCATATATATACTTAGTTTTCATAACATATCATTAGTACTGTAATAAAGGTATAGTAACAGCAGAAAAAGTTATCCCTGCTACTTGGAGAAGTTTGAATTTAATGAGTGTATTTAATGACAACGAAGGTGTCAAAGTAAATTAAAACAGAAACCAAGAGGAAGACTCTCTGAGCAGATAAAACCAGTGAGGCCTCGCAAGTGACTGCAACGTACCAAGAGGAAGACTCTCTGAGCAGATAAAACCAGTGAGGCCTCAAGTATGTGATCAAAACGTACCAAGAGGAAGACTCTCTGAGCAGATAAAACCAGTGTGGCCTCGCAAGTGACTGCAACCTTGCTTGGTTTGCAAACATAAGCAACACTGAACTTGAGTTTTTTGTTTGTTTGTTTTTTGTTTTTTGCAAATGCCTGTATTAGTGGAAAACAGAACTTAAGCTCAACCAATCAGAAGTACCCAATATACTTATACTTAAATACCTAGGGACTTTCCAGCAGGATCGACCAAATTGGCAACTGTATCACTGTAACCAACAAAATATTTTCTTTGCTTTACTTCTGTGTCCAGCCTATGACAGCCTTCTGCTTGTGTTCCCTCAGTGAAGCTCCTGAACAACTTCTGATTTGAAGCTGCTGAGTTCATGAATCACTGTTTGCTCAAATAAACTCTAAAATGTTGTTGTGCCTCCGTTCACCTTTTTAGGAAAGGCAGTGAAGGTTGATGAAAGGGATTCTAAGCCAGGATACGGTGAATGGGAGTATAGCATAGGGACAGAGGATGACAAACCCATAGTATGTCTGGGAGAAGTTCCGTAAGGAGCGCAGAAAGAAGTGGGAGAAGAGATTTAAAAAATACATAAAATCAGATGAAGATTTGGGATCTATTTAAAGATCAAGTGTCTCTTGTACACATTAGTCATTAGTGATTTTAAAGCAGAAGTACTTGACCAGATCTGTTATAGAAAGATAGCTCTAGCAGGAGGGTGGAGGCAGGAGAAGGGCTGAAAGAAAGAGAGAAATAAAGGCAGAGAAACCAGATAAAGGGTATTGCAACAATTCATGTGGGAGATGATGATCTGACTCAGGACAATTAATCATCAAAGGAGTAGGGTAGAGTTGAGGGGCGTAAAAGCAATTCGAACTCACTGAAATGGTGACCAACTGGATTTGAAAAGAGAGAGAGAAGCATCAAGGTGACATGATACTACACTACACTTCTGGACTGAGAAAAATATCATCTGAATATGAGGTCCCTGGAGAAAAGCTCCTTGTCTCTTTCATTTATTGCTCTATCCAGGATGTAAACAATGCCTGCCTCTTAGAAGACACTCAATAGATATTTGCTGGATGAATCCATCAATTAATGCCATGAAGCAAGATAGGAAACCAAGATAAACAGATTTGATAGAAAGGACTGGAACTTTCCCATATCTCCTTTCAGGGGGGATAAGATAACAAGCTCTATTTTGGGTAAGTCATACTTGAAGTGCCACCAGATATCTGGGTAGAATTGCCCAGTAAGACCTTTTGAAATAGGGGCCCAATGGTCAGCTGAGAGACCCTAATGATATTGAAGGTCAACAACATAGAGGCACTAGATGAATCAGTGGGGTGAACGAGAATATTCCTTTTTTAAAAAATATCATACCTGGAAGCCTTTTTTCATGTTAAACTATAAAATAATCCTGTTTAATTGATTAGTCATTTCATATCTTCAAGCCTGGGTTCATTGTTCCATTTGAAAGATTTAGCAACCATCTGCTGCTACAGCCTTTCCAATGCCATAAATATACTGGGTAAGAGGGACAGAAAGAAAGACATTGACTATTTTATAAAGCATCAGTAAATGATTTAGCATCCTCCACTATATAATACTACAATAAAGCAAAATTATGGTTATCTTAGTATTCAACGATAACACTGTCAAATTTTAAACTGAGTTAAGAAAATAAAACAAGGGTAAAATGAATAGGGCATTGTGCCTAAAATTTGCTTTAAATAAGCAACCAGCAAACAAAATGACTTGATTATACTGCAACTGTATGCACAAAAATGTGTTGCATCTTTCTACTGTTGGAAAGTGAAGCAGAACTCCAACTGCCCAGAATGAAGTTAGCTGGGTGTAGGTCATTCACAATGTGAAACCAAGTGGCAGAAGACTGGTAGAATTTGGTTTCCTTTTCCCACAGTGTGACAACTAGGAGTGTTCGGGAAACAGCATTATGAAAAGTGAAACATGTTTTGATACTTCTGGACTTCCTGGAGTCTCATCCAATAGTGTGCCTTGTACTTTTTTAAGAGAAACATACTATGAGATGCATTTTCTTTTCCTTTTTTTTTTTTTTATTTGAGATGGAGTCTCGCTCTGTGGTCCAGGCTGGAGTGCAGTGGCACAATCTTGGTTCGCTGTAAACTCCGCCTCCCAGGTTCAAGCAATTCTCCCGCCTCAGCCTCTCGAGTAGCTGGGATTGTAGGCGTCCACCAACATGACCAGCTAGTTTTTTTTGAATTTTTAGTAGAGACGGGGCTTCATCATGTTGGCCAGACTGCTTTGGAACTCCTGATCTCAAGTGATCCACCCACCTTGGCCTCCCTAAGTGCTAGGATTACAGGTGTGAGCCACCATGCCTGGCCTATGTGATGCATTTCTAAATTACTTGGCCACAAAGTAATTTCATTCAATGCATCTCACAGAGCTAAGCCCACTATGGAATCCACTTCAGGGGATAATATACTAATTATCTCTCAGAGTTACACATCTGTTTGTAGGCAATTTCACCCACTGCCATGTTTCAATAACCATCTATTAGCTGCTGATGACCAAATTTATATCTCCAGTTGAATTATTTCTCTCTTGAGCTCCAGACATGTCTTTTGGACATCACCATTTAAACGTCCTGCAAGCAACTAAAAGAATCTATATGTCCAAACTTGGACTCAACATTTCCATGTATGCGTCCCTCCATTACACACACACTACCACCACCACCACTTATGCTCATATGATCTTCCCCTCAAATACTTCCTATATCAGGAAATAGTGCTACTAAAAGACCAGTTGCTTAAACAAGAAATCTGGGAGAAATATTTGAGTTCTTTTTCCTCTTCACCACCCTTACCCATTCACCAAAACCTGCTATTATTGCCTCCGAAATATCCCTTAATTCAATTCCATTTTCCCAAACCCTACCACCCTGGTTTAAGCAATGGCCCCTAACATGTCTCCTTGTTTCCAGTCTTGCTTCCTCCCAGCCCATTCTCCATGATATAGACAGAGGATTTTTGCAAAACCGATCATTTAATAACCCACTTAAACCCCTTCAGTGGCCCCCTTTGATTTTAGAATGAATCCAAAACTCCTTACCCTTGCTCAGAGTTTCCTGGTACTACTACCATTCTTCTCCTTGACTACTTTCAGGCATTAGCTTCTGTCAGCTCCCCATAGGTACCTCATAGGTACCATGCTGTCCACTCCCTGCCATTGCCCGTGCTGGTTTCTCTGGATCATTCTGCCCCTTCTCCTCTTCTCTCTTTTTCCTTTCTGTATCTCTTTGCCTGGCTTACTCCTGCATATCCCCCCAGTCCTAGCCTAAATCTCAATTCTTCGTGAGTACCTTCCTTGACCCTCTGACAAAGGGAGGTTATCAAAGCTGCTGTTGCAGCCCCTGCCATAACATTCATGACACATTATTGCCATGATTATTTGTGTTCTCTTTCTCCTGATACAACTCAAATTCCATAAAGGCAGAGACTTTGCCTTTCAGATTCCCCACTCTATCTGCAAGGTCTAGCTAGCACATGGCTGGTTGAGAGACCAAGTTCAATAGCTATTTGTTGATTTGGTAGGTGATTCCTGAAAGCCCTTCCAGCTCTAAAGTTGATGAGTGTGTGAGTGACTCAGGCCAACTATATGTTATAAAAATTCAGAGAAAACAAAGGTAGCAAAATGTAGCGTAATGTGATTTACCCATGAAAATCATGCCTCCTCTTATTTCAAACTGTATCTATATACTGCCATTAAACAATACTCACAGTGACCTCAAAAGCAAAGTGCTTTGGGGTTGTTTTGTAAATAGTATTTTGATGAGATCAAATGTGAAAAATGAAAAAAAATTCTATAAAATAGAGAATAAGCATGTAAATATCAATGTCCAGATGATTCCATGTATACGAAGTTCAAAAATGGGCAAAACAAAGCTATAGTGATAAAAACCAGAAAGTGGTTGCCTCACTGGGAGAGAGCAGGATGGCTGGAAAGGGGCAGGAAGGGGCTTTCCATGGTGATGTAAATGTTGTTTTCACTGTTTACGTGGATTTATACAACTGTCAAAACCCATGGCACTGAAACCCCTAAGATATAGATCCATTCTATTTTATGTAAATTATACTTCAGTAAATATGAAGATTTCAGTGGCTTGATACCAGGTAATTCAGGTAACTTTAAATAAAAGAAGATATGCTATTTACTGATCCAACGTAAATTATTGCTGAACTAATCATTTTGATTAATGAATCCGATGAATCACCTAAAATTCTGCTGTCATGAATCAGTTATCTTCTCACGGTTTTAAGTGCCAATAAAACTCAAACAAGTCAGATCAGTACATGCCTAATAAAAAGTAAACACACATGTAAATCTCAACACCATAAGGTAAGATTATCCATGACAAATATTTCATCTTCAAGGCAAAGCCTAGGCTGGCTCAAGAACCGCAATGTGATGCCGCTACAGCTGCATTTTCACCAGTACAGTAAGAGAAGGTCTAGGAATTCCAGACAGAAGCAGAATTTCATGTATATGCCCCTACATCATGCTGTGTGATATATTTGGCAAATTATCCTTATTTTGTTTTTTGTTACAGCCTTTTAACCGGTATTACAATTGTATTTTTCTTTTTTGTTCTTGAATATACTGGGTTTGTTTAGAAGAATTCAAAATAAAGAGCAGTTTGGAGAGTTCTCAAAGAATTAAAAGTAGAATTACCATTCAACCCAGCGATTTCACTACTGGGTATAAATCCAAAGGAAAGCAAATCATTCCACTGAAAAGACACCTGCAGTCTTGTGTTTATTATAGCACTATCCACAATAGCAAAGACACAAAATCAACCCAAGTGCCCATCAATGGAGGACTGGACAAAGAAAATGTGGTACATATATGCCATATAGTACTACTCAGTCATAAAAAAAAAAAAAAAGAGCAAAGTCATGTTCTTTACAGCAATATGGATATAGTGGGAGGCCATTATTCTAACCAAGTTAACACAGAAACAGAAAATCAAATGCTGCATGTTTTCACTTATAAGTGGGAGTTAAACCCTAGATACACACAAACACAATGACAGAGACAATAGACACTGGAGACTCCAAAAAGAGGGAGGGAGGAGGGGATGAAGGGCTGAAAACTATCCTATGTTTGCTACTTGGGTGACAGGGTTATCAGAAGTCCAAACCTCAGCATCACACAGTATGCCCAGGTAACATATGTGCACATGTACCCATTAAGAAAAAAAGGAAAGAAGAAAATTAAGTCTGTTAGGAAATAGTATAGGTTTTCTTCTTATGTGTGCAACAGTATCAGGGTTGAAGATGCATATTTAAAAAGAGAAGATTGGAGGGAGAAAAGGCCTGCGTGGATAGCCTTTAAGACAGTCTACAAGTGATATATTCCCAATTGAGCCTGAGCAGGCCCTGAAGGCCAAGTAAGTTACATGAAGAGGTGGCCAAAATGCCCACTGTCCCCACTCGTGCTATGCTGCCTTCTCTTTCTCAGACTGCACCTACGGCCTTATGGAGCGTTCACCACAATCAGTTGACAGAGGGAAAGAAGACTCATCTAGTTTTCACATGGTTATGTACAATATGCAGGCACCATCTGAAAGTAGACAGTTGCAGCACTAAAATCCCTTTCTGGGACGTCCCTGAAGGACAGTTGTAAAGGAGAATCCTCCCAGTGGGTAGAACTTCAAGCAGTCCACTTAATTGTTCACTTTGCTTAGAGTAGAAATAGTCAGATGTGTGACTATACATCAATTTATGGGCTGTGGCAAATGGTTTGGCTGGATAGCCTGACACTTGGAATGAATATGATCAGAAAACTGATGACAAGGAAATCTGAGGAATTGGTATGTGGATAGACCTCTCTGAATAGTCAAAAAATGTGAAGATATGTGCGTTCCATGTGAATACTCAGAAAAGGGTGATCTCAGCAGGAGAAGATTTAATAATCAAGTAGATAGGATGGCTTGTTCTGTGAATACCAATCAGTATCTTTGCCCAGACATCCTTGTCATCACCCAATGGGTTCATGAACAAAGTGGCCATGGTGGGAAGGTTGGAGGTTATGCATAAACTTAGCAATATGGACTTCCACTTATCGAGGCTGACCTAGCTAAAGTCACTGCTGAGCACTCAATCTGCCAGCAGCACAGACCAAATACTGTATAGCACCATTTCTCAGATGATCAGCCAGCTACATGGTGGCAAGTTGATTACACTGAACTGCTTCCATCATGAAAAGGGCAGCTTTTGTTCTTACTGGAAAAGACACTTACTCTGCCTACCAATTTACCGTCCCTGAACACAATGCTTCTGCCGAAGCTACCATGCATGAACTTATATGAAATTATAGAATATCTTATCCACAGTCATGATGTTTCAGACAGCATTGCTTCTGGTTAAGGAAATCATTTCATAGCAAAAAGAAAAGAAAAAAAAAGAAAAAAAAAAGAAAAAAAAAAAAAGAAGTGTGGCAATGGGCCCACATTTATAAGATTCACTGGTCTTATGTTGCCAACCATCCTGAAGCAGAGCTGGTTTGATAGAACAGTGGAATGACCTTTTGAAGACTCAGTGACAGTGCCAGTTAGGTAGCAATACCTTGCAAGGCTGGCACAAAGTTGTCCAAAAGGCTATATATGCTCTGAATTTGTGTCCCACCTATGGTTCTCTTTCTCCAGTAGCCAGAATTCACAGCCCAGCAATCAAAGGGTAGAAGTGGAAGTGGCACCATTTGCTATTACATCTAATGACCCACTAGTAAAACTTTTGCTTCCTGTTCTTGCAAATGTATGCTGTGCTGGTCTAGAAGTCTTGATCCCAACGGAAGGAATGCTTCTACCAGAAGACACAACAATGACTCCACTGGACTAGAAGACTGCCTTCCAACCATTTTGGATTCCTTATGCCTCTGAACCAACAGGCAAAGAAGAGAGTTACTGTGCCGATGGGGGTGATTTATCCTGACTACCAAAGGGAAATTGGACTATTTCTCCACAATGGAGGTAAGGGCAGTCTCTTGCCTGTCTAGAATACAGGCCATCCCTTAGGACATCTTTTGGAATTACCATGCCCTGTTATTAGATCAATGGAAAGCTACAACAGCCCAACCCAGGTGGCACTACTGATGACCCAGGCCCTCCATGAATTAATATTTGGGTCATCCCATCAGACAAAGAACCATGACACACTGAGGTGCTTCCTGAAGGCAAAAGTAATACAAACTGGGCACAGTGGAAGAAGAAGTTATAAATAGTGGTCTATGTGACCAGCTACAGAAATGAAGACTGTGATTGTCATGAATATTTCCCTTTATATTGTTATAAATGTATCTATACATATATATGTGTGTGTATAGCAAACATTCTTGTTTTCTTTCTTATTCCTTTATATAACAAGATGTATTGGCTTTTTACAGTATTTAAATATAGTTAATTTTATATCATGGTGTTTAAGTTATGGGATATCAAAGAAAAGAGTAAACATCACTTAAAGACTTCACCTCCTCTTCTGGGAAAGGGTTGGTACATTTTCAGTCGTATGCAGGATTGTTGTATCATGTTAGGCAGAATTATAACTTTGTTATTGTCTTTATTCAGAGATTGTTTACAGTTTTAGAAGATGTGTATGGGTGACAAGTTGACAAGGAGTGAACTCTCACTGCTTATTTTTACACATCAATTTGACTGGACCATAGGGTGCCCAGACAGTTGGTCAAACGTTACTCTGGGTGTGTCTGTGAGGGAGTTTCGGAATGAGATTAACGTTGAAATCAATAGACTGAGTAAAGGAGATTGCCCTCCTTAACGTGAGTAACCCACACCCCTTCAGTTGAAGGCCTAAGTAGAACAAAAAGGCTGACCCTCCAACAAGTAATAAGGAACTCTTTTCTTCCTGATTGTCTTAAAGATACAACCTAAAAGTCACATATTTAATTTCCATCATACGATATTGGCTCAAACTAAGCCACAGGGTCATAACTAGCTACAAGGAAGAATGGGCAGCTAAGTCTCAGGAGAGTCTCTTACTAAAGGATGAATGAAAGAGAAGATATTGAGGAACAATTAGCAGTCTCTATCCTCTGCCATCTTTGATACTATTTAAATCTCAAAGAAAAGATGTAATTTTAGAAAACTCATTCCATCCCCCTGAGGAATAGAACATTAGAGCTGTTTAAATAACAAATATTTTCTTAAAGGGAAAATTTCATCATTAGCAATATGACCTGGGACAATTCATTTGCTCTCACTGCTCTTCACCTTTCTTTTCTATAACATGAGAATGAAAATGCCAATCCAATTCTCAGACTTAGATACATGACACAATGTACCTAAAGATACTTTGCAGTTATTAACACATTGCAAGGGATTAATCAGCTGCCTGAGAAGAAAATACAAAACCACCTTTCTCTTTTTTGTACTATTATTTTTCTTAAGAACATTGAGAAACAAAAATATAGACTGCCAATCCTGGTCAACATTTTCTCTAGGGCAGTGTTTTTTCATTCATTTGTTTAACATATATTTATGGGATGGCTGTTACTTTCAAGCACTGAAGTCAAATATTAATTAATTATATCCTCATATCAAAGGAAATCACATCCTAAAGCGGGATATGCATAGAAAAGTATTATCAAAAATGTTATAATATAGATTTCTTAAATGGCTGAATTAAGATATAAGCAACATGAAGTGAATATTACACAGTTAAATTGTACAATTTGTTAAGTTTTGACATATGTATACACCCGTGAAACTGTCACCAAAATGAAAGTAATGGTTATATTCATTACCTCAAAAACTTCCTAGTTCCATGTTCATTGTAGCATTATTCACAATAGCCAACATATGAAATCAACCTTAATACCTAATAATGGGTGAATGAATAGGGAAAATGTGGTATATATACAAAATGGAATACTATTCTGACTTCCCAGTGGAGGACAACCTGTCATTTGCAACAACATGGACGAACATAGAGGACATTTTGCTAAGTGAAATAAGTCAGGCACAGAAAAACAAATCTAAAAAAAATTAAAAAGTCGAATTTATAGAAGCAGAGAGTAGAACAGTGCTTACAAAGGGCTGGGAGAAGAGAGAAATTGGGGAGATGTTGGTTAAAGAATACAAAATTTCAGTTAGATGAGAGAAGTTCAAAGGAGTCTATTGTACAACATGGTGACTATAGGCAATATATTACATACTTGTAAATTGCTAAGAAATAGGTTTTAAGTGTTCTCACCACAAAAAAATAAATAGGTTAGGTAATGCATATGTTAATTACCTTAATTTAACCATTCCACATTGTATATGTATATCAAAATATCATGTTGTACACCATAAATACCATGTATACCATAAATATATATAATTTTTATTTGTCAATTAAAAAGTAAATTAAAAAATTATAAAGTTTTCTTGTGTTCCTTTGTAGTTCCTCCCTCCTGACCTTCTCATCTCTTGCCACCAAGTAACCTCTGATTTGCTCTATGTTATTACAAATTTGATTATATTTTCTAGAAAAGTATATAAATTGAGTCATATAAAATATATTTTTTGTCCTTGAGTATTTCATATTTTTGGATACTCTTGGCAATAGTATAATTTTCACTTCAATTTCTAATTGTTCATTGCTATTGTATAGAAATAAAATTGATATTTATGTGTCCATCTTATCTCATTCAACCTTGCTAAACTCAATTATTAGTTCTGGTAACTTATTCATAGAATCCATTGGATTTTCTACATAGACACTCATGTCATCTGTAAATAAAAACTGTTCTACTTTTGCCTTTCCAAATGAAAATGCCATTTATTTTTTTTCCTTGTCTTACTGCACTGCCTAGAAACTCCACTACAATGTTGAATGGAAGCCATGAGAACAGACATCCTTGTGTGTTGTTCCCTATCTTAGGAGGAAATCATTCAGCCTTTCACATTAATTGTAATGTTACCGGTAGGTTTTTTTTGTTTTGTTTTGTTTTTTGTTTTTTGTTTTTTTCAGATGCCCTGTATTAGCTCGAGGATGTTCCCTTTTATTTCTAGTTTGTAGAGAGTTTGTTGTGAACGGGTGTTGGATTTTATCAAATGCTTTTTCTTATGACAGTTATATACCTTTTCTTTCTCAGTTTGTTAATATGGTGAATTACATTGATTGATTTTTGGAATGTTAAGCCAACTCTGCATTTCTAGGGTAAACCTCACCTGGCCATGACATACTGCTTTTTTTATACGTTGTTACATTGTGTTGCTGAAATTTTGTTCAGAATTTTTGCATCTATGCCCATGAAAGATAATGGTTTGTAGGAGTTTCTTTTCTTATAATATCTTTGTCTGATTTTGATATCAAGATAAACTGACCTCATAAGATTATATATTCACCCCTTGTCAATTTTCTGAAAGAGTGTGTGTAAAATAGGTGTTAATTCATTCCTAATATTTGATAAAAACACACTAGTGGAATCACCTGGCCTGGCATTTTCTTTGTAGGAAGACGTTTAATTGCAAATTACTTTTTTTAGTGATGTAGTTATTCAGGTTAACTATTTCTTCCTAAATGAGCTTTGGTAATTTGTGTGTTTCAAAAAATTTGTATGTTTCATCTAAATTGTCAACTTTATTGGCGTAAAGTTGTTTATTATATTCCCTGATATCATAATAATGTCTTTTAAATCTCTACTGATGTTACCTCTCTCATTCCTGACAGTGACAATTGTGCCTTTTCTCCTTTTTTTCTATCAATCTGACTAGAGATTTATCAATTTTTTATGTCAAAAAACCGGCTTTTGGTTCCAATGATTTTCTCTGTTGTTTTTCTGTTTTCTAGATAAATCATTTTCATTCTGATCTTTATTATTTCCTTTCTTTTACTTACTTTAGGTATAATTTGCTTTTGTTTTCCTAATAAAGGGCAAGCAGAGCTCATTGAGTTGAGATCTTTACTCTTTTCTAATATAGGAATTTAGTGCGATAATTTCCTTCCAAATACTGCTTTAGTATCATCCGTGAATTTTGATGTGCCATGTTGGTGTTTTCATTCAATTCAAAACATTTTCTAATTTCCCTTTTTGATTTATCCATAAATATGATTGACTCATATTTACAAATGGGTTATTTAGTTTCTAAACATTTAGGTGTTTTCCGTAGATCTGTCTATTGTTGATGCTGGTAGATATTATGGATTTTACCTTGTTTAATATGTTTGCTTTCCTATAAATATTCTTGAACTTTGTTCTGGGACATGGTTTGCTCCTTTTGGATTGTCTTTTAAGATTTTTTAGGTAGTGCTCAGTCTGGAGCTAATTGTTTCCCACTACAGATGGGAAGCCTTTCTGTGTATTCTAACTAATCTGTGAATCATGAGGTTGTCCACCCTGGCTGGTGGAAACATTCTTAGCCCTGTGTGAGTGCCAGGCACTATTACCTCTAAACCTTTTGAGTGATTCTTTCCCTAACCTCCAGTACTTTCCTGATCAGTCCTCAGTTGGGTACTCAAGGGAGGTGCTTTGCTGATTTTTGGAATTCTCCCTCCGTGCTGCTCCCTTGTCTTTGGTCCTGAGAACTCTAGCCACCTTGGTGTTCTTGACTCTCAGCTGAGTATTCTCATCCCAGGGAGTCCCCTGGGTTCCACCTTGGTTCTACCTCCCTGTGCAACAGCCTGAAAATATCCTCAAGGCAGTATGGTAGGACAATCAGAGGGCTTACCTCATTTATTTCATGTCTCTCAGGAATCACTATCCTTTGTTGCCTAATGTCCAATTCCCTGAAAAGTGTTGTTTCATGTAGTTTGTCCATATTTTGGTTGTGTCATGCAGGAGGGTAAACCTGGCACGAATATTAGAAAGTCTAGGTAGATATTACTCCTTCTAGACTGGAAGCAGAAATTTCTACTATATACATTTGAATAAACTGTTATAGGGATGCAAAGGTGGGAAAAACTTACAACCTGAGAAATTTTTATAACACTTGGCAAAGGAAGTAAAATTGGGTTATTTATGTATGAGTGGAATTTTCCAAGGTATGAAAGATGGAATCACGGAAGGATGTGATTGATTCTGGAAATATTGAGTTGATAAAGGAAGTTGAGTGAAGGTGTGGATTAGAATGGTAGAGGATTACTCTGGAAAAGAAGACTAAGTCTAGAATGTTGGACGTTTGTATGTCTAATTAAGGCATGTGGAGTTTTACCATGTAATAATACATTAGATAACAACGTATTTAAGTGGTTAGAATGGTAGCTGGCACCTACTAAATGTAAGTAAGTGATAGCTATCCTATGCCTTAAAATCCCTGACAATATATATTCTTTTATTTTAATGTTATTCTATTTTTGGTATTCTAGATGCTAAGCTCCATGAGGATAGGAACTGTATTTTTCTTCTTCAACAATGTATGTTCAGCATGCAGTAGATCTAGCACATTAGTATTTAGTTGGTACTCAATAATAATATTAGGTAAATGAATAAACAATAATAAGTCGACAAATATTTTTACATAGTAAAATGATATGATGACCTTTCCTTTTTAGACAGAATGGAGAAAAATACTTAAGTAGATGTGGTGCCTTTACAAACAGAGAGACAGCCTTATACACATATAATAGAATAAAATGAGAGTATGGCAATATTTAGAGTGGCTGCAATTTAGAGTTGATCAAAGACACAAATCCTCAGGTTCAAGAAGTCTACTAATCCCCTTCATGATAAATAAAAAGAAATCCACACTTTAACTCACCAGAATGAAACTACAAAATACCAAGGACAATGGACAAATCTTAAAATGGAATAAAAAGGCAAAAGTAAACATTGTAAAAAGAGTAAATCATGTATTGCCTACAAAAGAACAGCAATTATATTAACTGCTGACTTATCAATGCAATAATAGAAGCAAGAAAATAGGAGAATGACAGTTAACCTAGAATTCCCAGTGAAACATACAAGACTTTTTAGACACAGGAAAAATAAGAAAATATATCTATGATAAAAATACTATAGTAGAAATTATAAGGATGTTTTTAGGAAAAAAAATGATCAAAAAATGAAGCCGTGAGATGAAAGAAAAAATGGTAAACAAATATTGTTAAGTATGTGAATAAATTTGAACAAATATTCACTATATAAAAGTAGAATAACAGTGTCTAACTTGGAGTGGGGGGGAATATTGATCCCAGAAAAGGGATGATTAGAGTTCATCCTCCCAGGATCATTGCATTATTTTGAGGATGGTATAAGTACCAATTAGCTCCAAATTTTGTTGAAATGTATAGTTAACCACTAAAATAACAGGAATAGATTTGGAAATAGTAAGATAATAATTTTTTTAAAAAAGCCTTCAAACAAACCAAAATATGTCAAGAAGTGAGCAGAACGTTAAAAACAATTTTTAATTAGACGGCCAAATAGGAACAGATCTGGTCTGTAGCTCCCAGGAAGACTGATGCAGAAGGCAGGTGATTTCTGCATTTCCAACTGAGGTACCTGGTTCATCTTATTGGCACAGTTGGACAGTGGGTGCAGCCCATGGAACTGCAAGCCAAAGCAGGGTGGGGCGTTGCCTCACCCGCGAAGCCCAAGGGGTCAGGGAATTCCCACCCCTATCCAAGTGAAGCCGTGAGAGACTGTGCCGTGAGGAATGGTGCACTCTGGTGCAGATACCGTGCTTTTCCCACAGTCTTCAGAACCTGCAGACCAGGAGATTCCCACCAGTGCCTACACCACCAGGGCCCTGGGTTTTAAGCACAAAACTGGGCAGCTGTATGGACAGACACCGAGCTAGCTGCAGGAGTATTTTTTTTTTTTTTTTGCATACTTAAGTATTTTTCTCCACTTCTAAAATACGTTCACTAAGTGAAAGTCTCTGTGTAAATCCATTTATCTCTTTTCTTCAGCTTTTAATATTTAAAGCTGATTAGAGTTTTTAATAGAAAGCATGGTACAAGATGGTACAGATGTCTTTAAGCATAACTGTCATCAGAATTAAAGTGGATTAAAATCAGTTTAAAAAAAATTATTAACAGACTTGGTTCTTTAAAAATTCAGCTCTATGCTATTTACAAGAGAGGCATCTAAAATATTAGATAAATTTTGAAGGCAAAAGCATGAATAATGTTACATCAAATGTTAACCAAAAGAAAGCTGATAGTATCAGAGAAAGATGACTTCACGGCAAAAAGCATTACTTGAAATAGAAATGAAGGAAGATTTAATTCACCTGAAAGAATTTTAAACTTGTAAACATTTAATCACATTTTAAAAATACATGAGGAGAAATTGACAAAATAATTCATAGACATATAGATTTGAACAGAATTAAGTTTGATTTAATGAACACAAAGAACTTCATGTCCATCAACTGGACAATATATTATCTTCAAATACATAAGGAATATTTTCAAAAATTGACCATGTAACTTGAGTTTTATAAAGCAAATCTCATTGCATTTCAAAGAATCAGTAAAAAAACAGAACAAAACCCATACAGTTGGGAATTTTAAAACAGTAAAAACTGTTTTAAATAAGGCATGGGTCAAAGAAGAAAATATGGAAGAAATTAGAACATATTTAAAGCTGAATGGTTAAAAAGTACTGTACAGAAAAACTCATGAAATACAGCTAAAGTAATACTAGAAAAAAAATCTATAAGTCTAAGAGCTGACATTTCGAAAGAAGAGCTAAAAAGTTAAAGGGCCAAGTATTCAATATAAGAAATTGTAAAAATAGCAATAAGATAAACCAAAACTGGAAAATACTTAAAATTAATGATAATAGTAGGTAGGAAACTAAATAATAAACTTAAAATAATAAAAATTAATAGAAAGGATCGATAAATCCAAACCTGGTTCTTTAAAAAAATATTAAAAATTGACAATCTCAGAGATGGATCTTGAAAAATAGAATGTAAAGTAGTTAACATGAGAAATGGAAGAGGGAGATTACTAAATATGAAATAGAAATTTTAGAAGTAGATTAAGAGGAAAATATTATCATCAATTTGATCCTAAAGGATCCTACATTTTATCAGCGAGCAGAGGGATTTGAAATAATTCCTCCCCTTTCAAACGCCCTTTGAGAAGATGGCATGGCTTATGTTTACCCAACCAGAGAACCAGTGACCAGATCTTCTGGTCTTTCCCCGCAAACAACGTTCATTGGAATTCCTACAGACCATGGCACCTTCCCCCAGCAGTAACTTTGTTCTCAAGAGCATACTCAAGTCTTCACTATTTCATCAATGCCATAACTGCCAAAAAGAAAACGAAAGAAAAACATTGCCTTCTCTTAAAAATGATCAGGCAGAGTAATGAAGCAGCAACTTTACAATAATGGTCATTATCCTACTTATAGACATAGAGCTACAGATGGAGTTGGAGATAGATAATTACTGAGATTAATGTTCGTTCTTTCTGCCAGTTTTTTTTCCTTCTCTCTCTCTCTTCTTTTTTTTTTTTTTTTTTGATTTGATAAATATACTGTTAAGTCAAAAAGTAGTTTACAAATTAATGATTCCATTCTAATGGAAATAGTTGAAATTACAGCCTAGTTTATTATATTACTTTTGCTGGAAAATAGGTCATTGTTTAAACTGTATTTATTTCATTTCAAACAAAGTATTGTGAAGTTGCTTGGTTAACTTTTTATTAGGTTAAAAACACATTATCTATTTTAAAAAAATACATGGGTAAATCTTCCGTAAAAAACTCTAATAAGCTTTAAATATTGAAAGCTGAAGAAAAGAGACAAATGGATTTACACAGAGCCTTTTACTGAATGAGCGTATTTTAGAAGTTTATACACATTTACCTCGAAATGACAAGCAACCTTCTTCCTTTTCGATGTAAGTCTACCATGAGGCGATGGGAGCTTCATGGCCAGGTGGGTTTCTTGGGATCTCTGATACAAACAATATCTAAAGTAGCTCAGTTCATCAATTACAGTAAACACAGCATGGAAGCAAGTGGGATAGAGGGACAGGAGGCCACGACACAGGTACACCTGTGGAGACAGTGTCATGTAAATTCCAAAGGCATTTCAAAATGCCTTGAAAATTTTAAAAGATTCTCAAGAATCAGACTTTCCATCCACCAATAGATTATATTACTGAAATAAATCCCTAAACTGCAATTTGAAAAAAACGCATTCTCACACACGACTTCCTAAATTTCCATCTGTCTATTTTCCATCACGTTAGACATGGGTTTTTAAAAATACCCAGGCTGGGCACAGTAGCTCATGCCTGTAATCCCAGCACTTTGGGAGGCTGAGGCGGGCGGATCACCTGAGGTCGGGAGTTCGAGATAAGCCTGACCAACATGGAGAAACCCCGTCTCTATTAAAAATACAGGCGTGGTGGCACATGCCTGTAATCCCAGCTACTTAGGAGGCTGAGGCAGGAGAATCTCTTGAACCCAGGAGACAGAGGTTGTGGTGAGCTGAGATTGCACCATTGCACTCCAGCCTGGGAAATAAGAGTGAAACTCTGTTTCAAAAAAAAAATATATATATATATATATATATATAAAAATATATTTTGTATATATAATATATTTTATATATTATATATGTAATATGTGTGTGTGTGTGTATATATATTCCACACCAACCAAAGGAAATCAGTAAGCACTTTGAGTTCAATATCTGTGCTGAAACGCCTACAGGAGGTCAGTCTTTGATATCTCAGGTGAGTGATTGATCTTTTCTTAGATATATTTAACATATTCACTCATCACCCACCCCCAAAACAATCACTTTTGCCACTGAGCAGTGGTGGCTGAAAAGCAGTGTGGTAGAAGCCTCTAGAGCAGCATTCCCCAACCTTTTCGGCACCAGGGACTGGTTTTCTGGAAGACAATTTTTCCACAGACAGTGGGCCGGGGGATGGTTTCAGGATGAAACTGTTCCACCTCAAATCAGCAGGCATGAGTTAGATTCTCATAAGGAGAGCACAACCTAGATCCCTTCGCTCACAGTTCACAATAGGGTGTGTACTCCTATGAGAATCTAATGCCTCACTGATCTGCCAGGAGGTGGAAATCAGGTAGTGATGCTGGCTCGCCTGCCACTCACCTTCTGGTGTGTGGCCTCGTTCCTAACAGGTCACGGACCAGCCCAGTCCACTGCCCTGGAACTGGGGACCCCTGCCATAGAGGAATGAGAGTACTACTCCAAGAGGTTATCTGTGACCTTCCGGGACCCCCATTTATAGGACAGTCGATTAAGTGTCATGATAGAGAAGGCACAGGTGTGATAGAGGTGCAGCAAGGGCAGCACGTGCATCAGACCAGAAGACAACTTTACCTACTGAGGACTGGGCTGAAGAAGTTGAGGAGGGAAAAAAAATCTGGCTTAATCTATCAACTCCAACCTTGACCCCACAAACAGTTCCTTTGAATGTCCTCCGCTCTAACCAGTCTTTAGGAATCACTCCTGATCCCAGATACCCAACCATCCCCCAAATACTGTGCCGCCAGACCCAGCTAACTTTTGTATTTTTAGTAGAGAAGGGGTTTCACTATGCTGCCCAGACTGGGAACTCCTGGGCTCAAGCGATCCTCTTGCCTCGGCCTCCCAAACTTCTGGGATTACAGGTGTGAGCCACGGCACCCAGCCAGGTTTAGTTTTCTTTGGACATTTTACCAAAAGCCTTTTTGTCTTTTTTTCCCAGCAAATTACATGGGTGGGAAAGGATGGGGGAGGGGCCCAGTAGCTGCTTCCTCTTGGCATATCCAGCATTCATCTGATTCATTGCCTGCCTCTGCCAGCAGGGTGAGGATGGATAACATTCTTTGCCTACCATTTGCACATAATTATAATGGCTGTTGCTAATTGTTTTTCACATCTTCTATCTGGTTTGTATTTTAAGCAGAAGGGAAGATGTGACTCACCTGAAAAAAATCAGCAGTCTGTGTGTCTCTGATTCACCCCAGAATTTTACCTTCCAAATGCTATTGCTATTTTTGTTTCCCAGAATGTGTTCTAACAGTAAACATAGTTTAGACCCAGACAAAGATTAGGTTGTCATAAACTATATAAATTAATTTCAGGAAGGCTGATGGTTGTGTTTGACTATAAGAAGTATTAATCGGTCAGATAAGTTGGCTAACTCCTGTAAGCCAAGCACTTTGGGAGGCCAAGGCTGGCAGATCTCTTGATCTCAGGATTTCCAGACCAGACTAGCCAACATAGTGAAACCCCATCTCTACGAAAAAAAAAAAAAAAAAAAGAAAAAATCTCTGGGCATAGTGGGGCCTGCCTGTGGTCCCAGGCACTCAGGAGGCTGAGGTGGAAGGATCACCTGAGCCTGGAGTAGTCGAGGCTATAGTGAGCCATGATTGTGCCACCCCACTCCAACCTGGGTAACAGAGTGAGACTCTGGCTCCGAAAAAAATAAAAAAGTACTAATAGGTAGACTCAATGTTTCAAACCATGTACTCATCCAGAAAATTCTGTCAATGATAAGCCCTTACCCCCTCCCACTCAGAAACGAAAGAGAAATAAATTGAGAGATTGCATTATTTAAAATAAATGGGTTTAGAAATAAATTGTTATACTTTAATTATAATTTGTGGAAATGTTTTATTAAGAATTTGAAGACGCACCAATTAGGATGGCTATTATTTTTAAATAAAAAGAGAAAAGAAGTTTTGTCAAGGATATGGAGAAATTAGAACCCTTGTCCATGTTCATGAGAATGTAAAATTGTGTAGCCACAGTGAAAAAGTTTGGTGATGCCTCCAAAAGTTAAACCTAGATTTACCATATGATCCAGTTATTCCACTTCTAGATATATACCCTAAAGAGCCGAAAGCAGGGACTCAAACAGATTCTTGTACATCAGTGTTCATGGCAGCATTTTTCACTACAGCCAAAAGTGAGACACAACCCAAATGTCCATCAACAGATGAATGGATAAGAAAAATGTGATTATCGACATACAATCTTCAAAGGGAATGGAATTCTGGCACATGCTGTAATATGGATGAACTTTGAAAACATTACATGAAATGAAATAATGAGACACAAAAGGGCAAATGTTGCATGATTACACGTATAGCAGGCACCCAGAACAGTAAAATGAATAGAGATTAAAAAAATAGAAGAGAGATTATCAGGTGCTGGCAGTAAAGGGGAATGGGAAGCTATCATTTAGTGGGGACAGAGTTTCTATCTGAGATGAAGAAAAAGTTCCAGAACTGGATCACGGTGATGGTTGCACACAACATTGTGAATGTACTTAATGCTGCTGAATTGCACACTTAAAAATAGTTACTTTGCTACATTTAATATTGTGTATATCTTACAACAATTTTAAAAATTAAATATATAAATAAGTGCAATGCAACTTATTCAAAATAAAGTAAAATGTCACGTACATAACTAATCTCTTCATTTGTTGCATAGAGAAAGGACCTGGGAAGCAAGCTGGAGAAGCTCAGGCTACAGATATTCTAGCCTGAGGCTGTGGACTTTGTAAGGCCAAGTCACCGCTTCAGAAGATCAGTCAAAACCACAACAATGGCACATTAAAAAAATAATACTTTCATTGAGTAAATATTTTACTCTTTAGCCAATTGTCTTAAATGTACAGCTTAAGAACTGAGAAATTTGGCCAGGTGCATTGGCTCATGCCTGTAATACTAGCACTTTGGGAGGCTGAGGCTGGCGGATCACTTGAGTCCAGAAGTTCAAGACCAGCCTGGGCGCCATGGGGAAATCCCATCTCTACCAAAATACAAAAATTATCATGGTAGCGCATACCTGTAGTCCTTGCTACTTGGAAGGCTGAGGCAGGAAGATCACTTAGGCTGGGAGGCGGAGGTTGCAGTGAGCCAAAATTGCACCACTGCATTCCAGCCTGGACAATAGAGGGAGATCCCATCTCAAAAAAAATGAAGAAGAATTGAGAAATTTATGCTCTTACTCTGAGACACAACCAATTACTCCACCTTTATAGTTTTCCCTCACAGTGACTCAGTTAGCGAACACTGTAATTAATCTATTAAACTATTTTATTTTCATCACTTATAGGTACAAATACAACCTCTGAAGTCAATATGCAAATATATTTTGCAGAAAATTATCGGACCATAGATCCATAGTTACTCGCTATGCCACATCCCTAGAGCCTCAGTTTCCAAATCTGTAAAATGGGGATACATATGCTGATACAACAGAATCAACCTAAGAAGGAAGTAATGGGAAAATACCACCTCTGACACATTAGGAGGACCCCAAATTTTATTATTACATGAAGAAGTGTAAACAACTAAGAGAAAATAGGGAAAGATGAATGTCAGAACTTTCTTCAGGCAACTATATTCAACATGTCATCAACACAGGATTTCATATGATCTGTGGAAGCTTTTATATAAAATGGGTGTGGAGATTTACAAGATTGAGCCTGAAAATAACTGATGCGCTCAGACGCTCAGACATCCTGTATGTTGTACTAATTCTAAAATAATCAAAGCAAAAATAAACAAAATGACACCCGTAAAATACACAGACAAGATGATACAGGAGAAACCATATATAATTGGATAATAACTGCCGTGACTGTGAAGAGCGTGCAATTGTGAATCATAAAACACTTGTTTGCCATGTTTTTTATTTTTTTGGTCCCTTTCATGGAAAAAAAGAAAGTTTGTTTTTCTTCAAAACAAAAACACTGTTTTGTAGGTTTGAATTGATTTTTTTTTTATTTTTTATTTTTTATTTTTTTGCTCTTTGTAAAAAGGTCAGAGTGACTATTAACCCAAGTATAAAACAATAATAGTTTCCGGCATGGGAAATTTGATTTTTAAACAAAAGGAAAAAAAAAAAAAAGACCACCTTGAATCACTGAAGACAAAATAAAGAAAACAGTACATGTTTCCAACTTGCATGTTATAAAGAATTTTGATCACTTTGGAATTAGAGCTGGAGAAAACATTATGTGAATGTTTGTTTTCCTGACACTTTGAAAGTTATTTCTTATTTCCAAATAAGAAAGGAACATACCTCCCCAGAAAAAAGTTTTAAATAGAAAGTTAAATGATCTTTGGATTGTTGAACAGGAACTTGACTAAACTCTGCTGGTTCTCTAATTCAAACTACATGAAAATTAAGGTTGCATAATGGTAATGATAACATGAGCAGTGCCAAAGAAACAATATTTTGCTTGGATCCATGGCAATGTCACAGTCGTCACATGTATGGAACAAGCCTCTAGAACATTAGGTCGTATTTACCTCATCAGGTAAAATTCAGGAAGGATAACTGCAGATCATTGTAGTCTAGGAGTTAATGAATTTATTTTAAGCTCACTTCTCACTCTTCTAAATAATAAATGTAGTCCTGAGCTCTAAATTACATTTTCTCAAGAATCTGTAGTGTTTTTTTTAATTTTAATATATTTGCAGTGATGAATCATACCAGTTATTCTGAAATGATGAAAAAGCTTCATTTTCTCTGTATAATCATCATCTACCTTGATGACTCTGGAGGAACTAAATGTTTCTTGTTTAATTTCTACAAGACTTCTTCATAAAAATCAATTCACCCATATCTGCTTAAGACAAATATTAAAAGATAATATCTGCTTAGTTCAGAAAGTGCAAATAGCATCAGGTTCAACAATATTTAGATTGCTAAAATTGTAATTCTGTTAACCTATTTAAAAAGAAATACAGATCTATTTTTTAGATGTCAGCTTTTAAGAGAAAAACTTTTTCCTTAAAGTCAGTTCGTTTAAGTCATCCCTTTGTTTTAAAAGAAGATGGAAGAGACACTCAGGATTTCATATATATATATATATATGTATATACATATATATACACACATATATACATACATATATACATATGTATGTATATATATATACATACATACACACACACACACACAGCTTTGTCGTTGACTAAATGAAGATAAAATGTGAAAAGATAACTACTTGCAGTATAATTATTTTGTTAAGGCAATACTTATAGTGAACCAGAACCAGCTAATTGCAGAGTTTAGAAAGGGAATCATTCACATTCTCAGACAGTGATGCTTCCCTGATTAGGATACATGCCATAAATCTTTCTCATTCACTAAATTTCTTAATGGATCTCTTAATGGAGATAGTTCCACATACTGGTCTCAGGTTAAGTCAGAGGAGGAACTGTAACAGTGATAACAGCTTGCATATACACAACTGCTACTTTTTGTGTAGCAGAAAATCCAAATTATTCCATTTATTTGGGCTTAAAGTGATGGTAGCACTGAATAATGATGAAGGAAGGAATGACTTCTTAATAAGTACAAAGATTCTAGAGAAACTTTTATTCAAGCAATGGAGATCAGTAGTGTTCTGCCTCTTTTAAAAACTGAAAGAACAGACAGGAATTGATATAACAGCAGAAGACTTTTTATTCCTTGAAAGAATGTTCTAGGGCAAAGTTTTCTGATGGCAGAGATTCTTAAGGCATGAAGTAGGTATAGACTCCTCTTCTCTCCAGTTGAAAAGACAGAATCTGTCAAGCTGGAATAGTGATTCTCAACCAGGACATTTGGGAACATCTGGAGGCCTTTTTGATGGTTACCACTGGGGTGATGGTAGGGGGTCTTCTGGTATCTAGTGCATAGAGGAGGCCAGGGATGCCACCAAACATCCTATAAAGCACAAGACACTCCCCCAACACACACAGGAAAGATTACCCAGCCCTGCATGTCAATAGTGCTGAGGGTGATAAATTGTGAATCAGAATGATACACAACAAGGGTAGGTAAACTTTTTCTGTAAAAGGCCAGATAACGAATCTCTTAGGCTTTGCTGCCACATAACCTCTGCTGCAATTACTCAACTTGGCCTTTGTAACAAAAAGTAACCATAGACAATGGTCAACAAGCATGGCTGTGTACCAATGAAATTTTATTTACAAATACAGGTGGCAGGACCCCATTGGCCCTCTTGCATTAGTGCGCTGTCTCCTGATAGAAGTCATTTCTACTCTTAGAGATTCCTCAAATTCTTATTTCTCGAATTGGAAAGAATTCCAGTTGGCACGATGACTGTTTGATAGAAGTCTAACTGTAGAAATTACATCCAAGATGAGACAGGATCTCTAGCTTGCAGCAGGAAAATAGAATCTGTAGAATGACACAAATTTTTTAAAATTTACTCTCTTCTTTGAAAAGAAATACTTTTTTAACTAACATTTTCCAAAACAGATTTAAAGATTGACAAACTGGTCAGAAAAACAAAAACAAAACAAAACAAAACAAACAAAAAACAGAAAACAGACAAATGAACAAACCAGGCTACATAGAAACACACTAGTTTTCTAAACCAGAGATGCTTATTTTCTAGCTCATGGTGCCATAGAGAGTTGACAAATAGATTCAAGGGGTTTATAAACTTGCTGAAACTGAACAGAAAATGGTGTGTGTGTGTGTGCGCGCGCGCACGTTCGTGTACATTCTCAGATATGATATTCTTGATCTTCTAAACATTTTTCACTGCTAAATCATACAAGGTAATTTAGAGAGTATGTTTCAAGAATGAACTACTTCTCTAAAGCTGCCAGCATAATTAAAAAGTACTACACGATAGCAAATTTGGTTCTATGTCTGGATTTTGTTGTTGTTGTTGTTGTTTTTGTTTGGAGACAAAGTCTCATTGTGTCACCCTGTCTGGAATGCAGTGGTGCAATCACAGCTCACTGAAGCCTCAGCCTCCCAGGTTCACGCAATCCTCTCACCTCAGCCTCCAGAGTAGCTGGGGCTACAGGCACATGCCACCACACCCGGCTAATTTTTGTATTTTTTGTAGAAACAAGGCCTTACTTTGCTGCCTGGGCTGGCCTCAAACTCCTGGGCTCAGGCGATACGTCCACCTCAGCCTCCCAAAGTGCTGGAATTATAGGCAAGAGACACCATGCCCAGCAGGTTCTATGTCTTTGACAGATTCAACTAGTCACAAATTACCCCATTGTTTCTAATCAACAACATGAAACCTGGCCTCAATTCATGTTATACTCAGTTTGGTCATATGGCAAAGGCCCATTTCTGAGTCTAAAGATTTGGTACATGCTTAGTATTTATTCTTTCTACTGCCTTGTATGAAAACCATCTAAGAAGGCTTGCAAAGATAAGTAGGCATAGTGAGATGATGTGAATTTTTAAACAGGGGTGAAAAGAAAATATGTAAAGCCATAAAATGGGGCCGTTAATAGAAATGTTTCTACTACAAAGTTCTTCCCATACTATATCAGACATGTCATTTGGTTTATTCGTGCTTCTATTTCCTAATCGTTAGACTTGAAACAGATGATTTCTACATGACATTTTCCTTATACTCAGGATTTATCAGTGTATAGTAATCAGTCAACAAACATTTACTAAATCTCCGTTGTGAGCATAGCATTTTATTAGTGGTACAGTGAGTCAGAAGTAAGAGTTTCGCCTACTGAATCATTAACCCCATTTCCTGTATTAAGTGTGCCCTTTTGGGAGTTTCTTCTGTCATCTGGTCCCACAGTAATCGGCTTATGAAATTAGAGTTAAATTATAGCCTAACTAAAGCAAGTTCATATGGCGTTCCATAGAATGAGAAAGCAAAGAATAGGAGAAAGAGCAATAAATGTGAGAGAGAGTGAGAGAAACAAGGGATACTTTGATGAAAAAAAGAACCACAATGACTTGCAAACACTTTCTTTTAGACATTATGAAACACTAGATTTAAAGAAAAAAAAAATAAGAGAAATAGATCTAAGATGGAAATGAAATTCTGCAAATCTTCCACGGAGGTCGTTGGAGTCACCAACATGAAGAAAAATAAATAATATTCTTTTCCTAGGGGAAAGGGTGTAGGGTTATTCGGCAAGAAGAAAGGGTACATAATTTCTCTTTTAAGACTTACAACTGTCAAGACTTAACAGCACTGACCATGCCAAAATTCATTCCTCAAATGCCATGTAGCTCTTTATAAAGGTGCTCTATTAAATTTAAAGCTTTAATTTGCTTGTTTGGGGAGTCCCCCCACTCACACCATAGTAACTCAGAATCCGAACATTCTAGTTTTCTTCTTTTTTGCTTCCGCTGCATAAAGTTAAAATGCTGAATCATTGTGATGCTCATGGAGGACATAGACATTCTTTAAATTATGGAACGGAGCTACCTCTTGTCGCTGTACAGCAGGAAAGTAGAACTGCTCCAGGCAACGAGCACTTAGTCTCTATTTTTATGGTTGTTACCATGTAGTCACAAACAAAAATTGATGATGAAAGAATTAAGTTAATCTATCTCGTGCAATATCATTAGTCACTTCCTAGGTTCTGGAGCTCCCTGAAGCAAAGAGAGAATAAAATTTCAAAATATGACACTGCTAGTTGGTTTTATAGATATCAAGTTTGTACAGGCACATAAATCAGAATCTATTCAAAGTAAGGAGCAGATGTTTGAATTATTCCAACAAAGTAAAATCATCGTCTCTCTTACATGCTACAAATTCACAGCCTTTTCATAAGTATGAAAGCTGCCAAAAAAAAAGAAAGAAAGAAAGAAAGAAAAAGAAAAAAAACTGGGATTCAACATCTAAATAATTTATATTCCCTTTGAGCTCTTAGCACCAAAGCAGTGGGACCTGAGGACATCACACTATTTCCATTGCCACAACGACCATTTGTGGCAAGCAATCTCTCTGCAGATGAAGGCAGAAATAGGCAGAAACCAATCCCACTGAATTTTTAAGATAATGATAATCATCTTTCTTCTCAGCATTTTATTCTAAGCTATCCTTCCAACCAAAATTAAGATCATCGTGGAGAGAAAAAATTCAGAAAGTGGAAGAATGTGGAAGGAGGTCACAGAATAGGTCCTCATTTGAGATTGTTTTTCAACAGACCATATTCTTTCTCCTTTTACGCTCTGCCTCCTTACAACAGGTGGCTTACAGACTTTCACACAGTTCTGGCACATTAAGACACATGATTGTAAGATTAAACTGAGTCTGTCTAAAAAATATAAAATGAATAAAGGTGATGCTATCGTTAAAGAGTTGTTTCCCGATACTTCTTCCAGCTTAAATGCTTATCTGTTCTGTGTACGCCCTATAGTGAGAGATCAGTGACAGCAGAGCCTGCGTCTATCATTTTTACATGGACCATAACTTTCAATAAAGTTTGTATACAGCAGAGCTTTAATAATTAATCATAACAAACTTGAACTTTTCTACCGTGTAGTCTGCAAGTACATGCCACCTGAGCAAGACGTCAGTGAGGCTTTCTTATTTCGAGTTATTTTTGTACTTGAGGAAATTATCATCCTTGTATGGAATACAAGATGAACCCGTCTCATACTGAATCACCATTTAAACAATCTTAATGAGAAATTTCCAGCATCACAAAACGACAATAGCGTAAACTATTTTCACTGCTAGACTCTAATAAAGTATTAGATTTCTATTCCGGTGAAATCTCAAATGTAAAAAAGATATAGTAATACAGAACTGAAAATTAAACAAAGACATTTTGGAAACTAACTTGAATAATTATCTTAGAATACTACTGAAATGATAAACCAATAAATTTTGAACAGTAGAACAGATTTCTGCTATTTCATAAATTATTATTCCTGTGAGTTAATAAGGCATGAAAATTTTTTTCAACTTTTATTTTGGATTCAGAGGATACACATGCAGGTTTGTTACATGGGTATATTGTGTGTTGCTGAGGTTTGGGTTCAGATGATCCCATCACCCAGGTAGTGACTATAGTACCCAATAAGAAGTTTTTCAGCTCCCAGCCCCAGCCCCCAACTTTCCCTCTTTCCCTTTCTAATGGCTTCCAGTGTCTATTGTTCCCATCGTTAAGTCCACGTGTACTCAATATTTAGCTCCCACTTTTTTTTTTTTTTTTTTTTTTTTTTTTTTTGAGACAGAATTTCGCTGTTGTTGTCCGGGCTGGAGTGCGATGGTGCGATCTGTCTCACTGCAACCTCTGGCCCTGCGTTCAAGTGATTCTCCTGCCTCAGTCTCCTGAGTAGCTGGGATTACAGGCACCCGCCACCACACCCATATAGTTTTTTGTATTTTTAGTAGAGACGGGGCTTCACTATGTTGACCAGGCTGGTCTCGAACTCCTGACCTCAGACAATCCACCTGCCTCGGTCTCCCAAAGTGCTGAAATTACAGAAGTGAGCCACGTGCCCGGCTTAGCTCCCATTTATAAGTGAGAACATGCACTAATTGCTTTTCTGTTCCTGCATGAATTCACTTAAGATAACGACCTCCAGCTGCATCTGTGTTGCTGCAAAGGCCATCATTTCATTCTTTTCGTGGCTGCATAGTATTCCAAAGAATGAATTTTTGCTACATGAATGAATCTCAAAATAACTATGCTGAGTATAAGACACCAGATCTAAAAGAGCACATACTGTATGATATCATTTATATAGAATTCTAGAAAATGCATACTAATCTATAGTGATGGAAAACAGATAAATGGTTGTCTAGAGATGGGAGAGGCACAAGAGGGATGGTTTATAAAAGGGCACAAGAAAACTTCTGGGGTGATGAGTAAATTCATCATCTTGATGGTGGTAATGGTTTCATGGCTGTATACCTATGTCAAAACTCATCAAATTGCACACTTTAAATATGTACAGTATATTGTACATCAATCATACCTCAATAAAACTATAAACAAAAAATTCATTGTTTCTGTGAAACTTAAAACTATGAAGGGGAAAAATCACATTTATCTATTTATAACACCAAGAAAAGAATATGACTGGAAACATTGTTTGAAAATATAATGAATTACAAACTATTAAGTTACTTATCAGTTGGAATAACTTCATATTATGATAGAATAAACATGATCTCTCCCATTAACTGTATGCACCATGAGAGTTAGAATTTTCTTTTTAAAATCTTTATATCCCTAGTGCCAGCTCAATTTCAGACACATAGTACAGATACCTCTTCAAAAATTATTCAATGAACAAAGTAATAAATGAATGAGTGATTTGGATGTAAACCAAAATAATACCATGTATGAAAATACCACAGCACCATAGAACATGTACTTTGACGTTCTCTTTCAACCTCAGGTATGAGAGCTGATTTAGTCAGCTGATTTAGTCATCTATACTCTTTTATCAAGATCACACTTGTCAAATTGACCAGACAGGAGTTGGATGCAATTTGTGGTCAAAGCTAAGTAGACCAGTGTCCTACATGCTGTCTTTTCTGAAGTTTTTGAGGGTTTGGCTTTAGGCTTTGTTAGGGCAAGTCTAGAGTTGATTTCACTCTAGGTGTTTTCTTCTGTGGGTTCCAGGGTTGTTACCAAAGTGTTGTTGTGACCTCTTGTCTCTAGCAGGACTGGAACCACCATATCTTTCTGTAGACCCTTCCCACAGCATGCGCTTAACCTTTGTCTATTCTGCACTCAATCCTATAGTAGCTACTCTCTAGTAAGTTTCAGGTAGTCTCACACTGCATATGAATAGCCCAGTCCTCAGCCATAAACTCATGAATGACCTCAACATGGATTTCTGGGCCTTCTTGCTGGAAAGCTCTTTCATTTCTGATGCCATGGCTCACAGTTTCCAGCCATTTCAACTACCCCAAACTCTGATCTCTACTGCGTTGGCTCAATGGAATCACCATAGTCAGCTCAGATTCCAGTTCTCTGTACCACAGTAAAGAAATTATCCCCAAGAAAAATGTTAGGTGACTGTAGGGTATTTCTCTCTCTCTCCTTGTTTTTTGCACTGTATTTTATGCTGAATTTATTAATTATTTTTACTAAACACAACTTGGAAAGTCAAATTTTCTTAAACTTTTAAACATTGTGTATGAAACTTATTTCATTAAATTCCCTTAAATAATTTAAGCTGCAATCACGGTTTAACAGGACTGATTCTTTGGACTACTTTAGACACTTTAAACAGACAAACCATATACAATATAACAATTATAATACTTAAAGGAATATTATATTTAAACCTGTTATGAACTAGCAATGCTATGGATTTCATTTTTGTCTTCATTTTTTTTTTAACTTTTATTTCAGGTTCAGGGGTACATGTGCAGGTTTATTATATAGGTAAACTGCATGTCATGGGGGTTTGGTGTACAGATAATTTCATTACCCAGGTAATAGGCATAGTACTTGATACGTATTTTTTTCTGATCCTCTCCCTCCTCCCATCCTCCACCATCAAGTAGGCACCAGTGTCTTTTGTTCCCCTCCTCGTATCCATGTGTTCTTGTTTAGCTCCCACTTACAAGTGAGAACATATGGTATTTGGTTTTCTGTTCTTGGTATTTGATTTTCTGTTCCTGTGTTAGTTTGCTTAGGATCATGGCCTCCAGCTCTATCCATGCTGCTACAAAGGACATAATCTTGTTCTTTTTTCTGGCTGTGTAGTATTCCATGGTGTACATGTACCACATTTTCTTTATCCAGTCTACTGTTGATGGGTATTTAGGTTGAGTCTACGTCTTTGCTATTGTGAACAGTGCTGCAATGAACATACACATACATGTGCATGTGTCTTTATGGTAAAACAGTTTATATTTGTTTGGGTATATTCTCAATAATGGGAATATTGGGTCAAATGGTAGTTCTGTTTTAAGTTATTTGAGGAATCATCACACTGCTTTTCACAATGGCTGAACTAATTTACATTCGCACCTGCAATGTATAAGCGTTCCATGTGGGGTGTATCTAATAAGCTTTCTTCTCTAAGATCTAGCTGCCTAAAAACAGTTACCTCATATATTTCATTGAATTCCATGATTACTTATAGCGGAAAGGCTAAGTCAGTACCAGACACTCCATCATGGCTAGAAATAGCATTGAATGTAACAGAATGGAAGGGGCTAGGATAAGATGGGATATATGGCAGCATGTCTCTAGTAAAGGTAAATACTGTTTTGTAAAACTTTTATTTCAGTTGAATATGCCTGTATGTGTCCTGGATATCAAAGTAAAATATATGAATATATTTTCTGTGCTTAGTTTAAAAGTCATTGAACCAGATCAAAACACATGCCTTGATTTTTTAAATATAGAGTTGAATTCACCTCAGACACTATCAATTCAGAAGATGGTTTTTCAAGATTATCTTTTCAACCTAATATTTATCCATTCTTTCACTAAAAATATTATAAACTACTTAGAAAATTTGACTTATTCTAAGTGTAAAGAAAGAGTTTTCTTATAGGAGACTAAACCCATCATTCTCCTGCTTGTAATATCTTTCAATGATTATCGTCTAGACTAGTGCGTCTTACATTTTAATATGTATGAATCACCTGGGGATCCTATTGAAATGCAGATTCTGATTCAGTAGGTCTAGGTTAGAGCTTGAGGTTCTGCGTCTCCAGCAAGTTCCTAGGTGATGCCAGTGCTGCTGTTCTGTGGACTGCAGCGACAGTAGCGAGACCTTAGAGCAGAGGCCAGCAAACTTTCATTATAAAGAGCCAAATAGTACATAGTAAAGCACCATATGCAGTCTCCTATGCTGCTGCTGCTTCTCCTTCTCTTCCTTCTTCAAGCATATGTGAAAAATCTTTCTTTTCCCATTGGCCTTAACAAAACATAATACTGACCTGTAGATTGTGCTTTGCTGACACCTGATTCACAACAGCCTTGGCCAATAGTAATACCATGCAAGTCACATGTGTAATTTTAAATTTGCAAGTAGCTAAGGAACAGTTATAATTATTATTAATAATATATTTTATTTACTCTAACATAGTCAAAATATTATTTTTCAACACATAATCAATATAAAATTATTAATTAGATATTTTACTTTTTTCACATGAGTCTTTGAAAAACAATGTGTATTTGACCCTTCCAGCATATTTTAATTTGGACTAACCACATTTCCAGTGCTCAATAGCTACCAGTTGCTGGTGGCTACTGTAACGGACATTGCAGATCTAGAAGAAAAAGTCTTTGGCATAAGTTGTCCTTAATGATCTGTTCCAGCTCACCTTTCCAGCTTCACATCCTACATCTCACCCAAACACATTTGACATTCTCATCACACAGTACTAATTCCACTTCTTAATATGTCATTCCTTCTACTTGGAATGCCTTATCTCACCTGTCGCCTACCTGAAAACTTTATTCACCCTTCCCCTAAATAGATGCAATTACAATAGGATTAAATGTATTAAAATGACACTAGACACTTATCAAAAAAAAATTGCATCATGTTACAAAAATGAAAGCTAGTGCTAATTTTAAAATAAAGTATAAATTTTAAAATAAAAGTATGAATTTTTAAATAAAGTACTGAGAAACTGGTAAGTTAATTATATATTTTAATATCAATATTAAAGTATTTCTATACCATTAATGTGTTCTAAGTGAAAGGCCTTTTTTTTCTTTTGTAAAGCAGAATTTTTTTCCAAAAGCATTTGAAATATATTTATTTATCACCATGACATCCATAAATATGTTTGATGTTATTGCTTATGTTTAACAATCATGAAACTAAGACTTTCAGGAGGTTAAATGACCTTGCCATGGGTTCAATATATTAAAGATTTCATTTTTTCAGAAGGTCTTTGAAACTAGATAGTTCTTTACTACTTGGGGTAATAAAAGCATAGTGACTTAAAAGTTAAAGATCAGCTGAGATAACGTCTATGGTAAGAATAGTGGTATAGTCCAAAGAGTTTGCTACCCTCCAAAGACTCTGATATCCTGTGTTTAATTCCAACTTTTGTCCCTGAGAGCATGAGAAAGATACAAACTCACGAGACCTCAATTTCCTCACTATAAGGAGGATCACAAACCTCTCAGATTATAGGAATGACCAAATAATATGTTATAGTATGCAAAACTTTCCTCTAAGATTTTATTTCTATGACCTGAGCACATTTTTAATAAAGTCAGATCTTCATAAAACAATCCCTCCTCAGAGGTTCGGCTAGACCATGAGTTTCTCCTAGAATAAGTCAAAAGAGGTACATTGTGATTTGGGAATCATTTTAATCCTGTGAGCTTTGGCTAATACCAGTGGCACTCACCCCTGGCTGTATATTAGCATTCCCGGTACACTTTTAAAGGTGCCGATGCCCAACCAGTAATGTTGCAATCTCTGGGCAGGCATAGATAACTTTTCAAAGTTCCCCTAGCCTCTCCCGGGTGATTCTAATGTGCATTGAGGCTGAGAACTGCTGGGTCCACCAGCCTCAGGTTCTTTGTTTGCAAAATGAGACTAATTCTTTGCTCATGGATTGTTGTAAGGATTAAAGAAGACAACGTGTTATATAAGCACCTGACATATTTGAGAAATTAAATAAGAATTCCTTCCCATCCTGAGGCTCCTCCAATGAATTCCCCTACTTTCTAATTGGTTCGATACTAGAGCTGTTTTCCTCTCAAGTAGTATTTTTTTTTTCAATAAGTTGGTTTGTTTGGTGCTTTCAGGTTAAACTGACCAGTAGCATTTGGCAGTGATTCAATCACAACCCACATGAGGAATATTATACATTTCCCACCTGCAGTGTCAGTTGGGGAGCCTCCCTAAGCAGGGATAGGCTATTAAAAGACTCTCCTCCCTCCCCACTAGCTGGATAACCCCCAGAAAGACTTCTCCTCCCTCTTAAGAATATTATAACTTTTTTTTTTTTCAAGACTGAGTCTCTCTCTGTCACCCAGGCTGGAGTGCAATGGCACGATCTCGGCTCACTGCAACCTCTGCCTCCTGGGTTCAACCGATTCTCCTGCCTCAGCCTCCTGAGTAGCTGGGATTACAGGCGTGCGCCACCACGCCCAGCTAGTTTTTGTATTTTTAGTAGAGACGGGGTTTCACCATGTTGGTCAGGATGGTCTCGAACTCCTGAACTAGTGATCTGCCCACCTCAGCCTCCAAAAGGGCTGGGATTACAGGCGTGAGCCACCACGCCCAGCCTATAACTTTTATTGATTTATGATGCATCATTCCTTCATCAGAATCTCCTGGGATGTCTTTAAAAGGCAGATTCCTGGGCCCCATCCTCAATCTACCTAATCAGACTCTAGAATTGTGACCCTTGCAATTACCTTTTTAACAAGCTTCACAGGTGATCCTTCTGCACCCTAATATTTGGGGAACATTGGCATGGAGGAAAGGGATAACTATAGATCCAGCCATGAAATTACTCAGGTTAATTTCCTACCTACCATGATATACTCAGAGACCAGAGAGGAAGGTAAAAGTGTTGAAACCGTAGGGGGTTGTTTTCTTTTCTTTTTTGTTTCTTTTAACATCTAAATAGCTCTCTGCTTTCTAAAATGTTTTCTTGACCTTGAAAACTTTTTGCGCTCACAATGTCTTAGGGCTGGAAGGGCTCTTAAATATCATCGAATTCAATCCTTTGTTTTATGAGAAAGAAAAGCTGCAGCTTTCCCGAAGTTACCAATCTGGTGGCACCATATATCGCAGGGTAAATAGCTATCTACTCTCCCTTTAAAAGATAAAAACATTTGCATTGGTGGCTCCATGAAGATCATAGCCCTACACTAGCCAGCATTTGTGCATACACAGCTTTGCCTATTAAAAAACCCCCATTAAAAACAATTCATCTTCCTGTTCTCTGAAATGTAAAAACATATCCCACTTCACAAATTAGAGGAATGGTCTCTAGTCAATGAAAACTTCATACAGAGGGCAGATTTTAAATGTATAACTGAACACAAAAAGAGGGTTCTATGCTGGCTATAACAGATTTGGAAATGATTTACTTTGAGACACATGAGACTGTAGGGCAAAAGCGCCTTGCATAAAGGTAAATGATTGTCAGAGCCAGGGGCCTGCTAAGTCACAGTCCTACACAGGTGGTACATTGTCCCAGCTAACTGACTCCCCAATGGGTGCAGAAAGTCAACATAGAACATTATCTGCAAATTCAGAAGAATCAATTCAATGAGCAATGGAAACTGAGAACACTGGTATCATTAGAATAATCCCTTTTACAGTCATAGCTTTGGAATTCGCAAATGTACATCTACAGATACATGAAGCATTCTACTTGTTTACTTAACCTGGCTTCCTGCTATTATTGCTCTCATTTTTATTATGAAATGTTTTTAAGTTTCTGAAGCTTGATTCATTAAATAATTGCCATCCTCCTATCTGGGTCATTGGTCATATTTACTGCAAAAGAAAACTACAAATCATTATTCAAGAGCAAATTCCACATATTTTCCACGTCCTAAACTTTTCAACCTCTCTTCTTCTGCACTGAGGGGGACTCGTTCCAATTCCCCATTCCCCAGAGGTACTCAGCACATTCCCCAGAGGTAATCAGACCGGAGCAGGAGGGGAACAGGGTTGGTCCTCTACAGAGAGGTTCACAGTGTTTTTGCCATTTGCTGTCCTTAGTATTAGGCTTTGTTTTCTAAACATCATTAAGGGGTTTTAAAAATAAACCTGTGGTGGAACTGGTTAAAAATCACCTTAACTCCTAAAGCGTGGGGAAAATTCACACACACACACACACACACACACACACCCCTCTTCCTTTTCCTCTTCTTCACAGAATAAGCAGGTCATTGTTTTTGACTATTCATTTCACTGTAGAAGAAAACATAAATAAAATATAATGCGTTGAATGGATCACATCATTAACTTAAGCTCCCTCATACTTGGGAAGAATATACAGTTCACAAAGTAACGAGGTGCCTGGAGTTTGTGCGTTGGAAGTGTTCCTGTTTATAAACGATGTACACCACATTCTCCTTGTCTCTTTCTGTTTTGTTTTTTCATTCTATTCTTTTTTTCCACTACAGTCATGGTAGAGCCTAGATTCACTTTTTGTAATTGTGTTTCCTGAATTGCTAAGTAAGCTATTTTTAAAAATTCATATGAAATAAACAATTTCAAGAGTCTTAAAAGTCAAGGGCTATTTGATGCCCCTAAATGAACGGGAAGAAAAGACGCTTTTACCTTCTTTTTTTTTTTTTTTTTTTTTTTGAGACGGAGTCTCGCTCTGTCACCCAGGCTGGAGTGCAGTGGCCGGATCTCAGCTCACTGCAACCTCCGCCTCCCGGGTTCACGCCATTCTCCTGCCTCAGCCTCCCGAGTAGCTGGGACTACAGGCGCCTGCGACCTCGCCCGGCTAAGTTTTTGTATTTTTAGTAGAGACGAGGTTTCACTGTGTTAGCCAGGATGGTCTCGATCTCCTGACCTCGTGATCCGCCCGTCTCGGCCTCCCAAAGTGCTGGGATTACAGGCTTGAGCCACCGCGCCCGGCTTACCTTCTAAAATAATCTTTTCCTAGAAAAATCAGTGGACTCAACAAGAGAGGGAGGAAAGGAAGAACCACTATTACCACGGGCTTACTGCCAGGTATCATGTTAGCTGCTTGAAGTATAGATCTCATTTTTTCTCACAACAACTTTCTAAGGTCAAAATTATTATCCCACATAACAGAGAACAAAGATTCAGAACTGCTAAATGACTTACTGATATTATAAAACAGTAAATGGAGAGGATGGATTCAAATATAGACTGGCTTGACTGACTCAAGAGTTGGTGGGTTCTTTCCATACTGTTTGAAGATGAATCCTTTTTGTTTTGCAAAGATATCATAAGTTGTTTCCATTGTCTTGGGAAATTTTGTTGTTGTTGTTGTTTGTTTTGGTTTGTTTGATTAAATTCTATGTTATCTGATCTGCCATGAGGAGAGAGAGCATTAGAACCTTGGAACTGTGGTGCCCGAAAGCCCCGCTAACATCTCTTCCGTGTCACCTAAAATGTGGGTTATGATGATTTATTATCAACTGAGCCCAATTACTCCCATCTGTAAGGGAGAAAACTAAGCCATCCCAACTAAGACACATGCAGGGCTAGTGAGACAGTTGACAAAGAGGGTGTGGGATGAGCTCACGAGAGAAGGTGCAGAGTGATGTGCTGCGTGGATTCCTCTAGAAAGGTACCATGGGCCCTTTGTATCCTTAGAAACCTGCTCCCATGCAGACACTGGGTTGTATGTTGGGTAATACCTGACCCTTGTTGCAGCTCAAAAAGCTGATGATGCTAGAAACTAGGATGTCTCCCATCCTAACATACAGGAGTCTCATGGAATTGGAGGCTACGGGAGGACACAGGGGAGCAGGCTCTGGGTGAGAGAGAGGAAATCTTTAGATGCAAGCCACTCTTGCTTTTTCCTTTAACCACATCATAAAAGAGCATAACAAAATAATGGAAAGCTAAGCGCTTTCACCCCATTGTCATTTCTCAGAATCCTTCCAGCATCCAGTATAAGTGTAATGAAAACAGTATAACCCCTGCAATCAGACTGACCTAGTTTTGTATCATTGATAAACAATTCACCAGTTCAATGAACCTCTCTGAATCTCTGTGACCTCATTTGTAGAACAGGGATAGTAATACCAACCTTACCACACCGTTCCAGGGATTAGAGATAATGGAAGTCGAAACACCCAGAAGAGCCTGGGGCATGAACCCTGCCGTCATTGGCTGGTTATTTTAGCCCTAAATAGTACCCAGCTCTTGAACATTGATTCTAACAGCTTTCCCAAGGTAGATAGAACTTCTCTAATATCCTTGATGCAAACAGTTTGAATACTTCCTTCTTTGAGAGACAGTCCGGGCCCATTATTTGATCTGTAAAGAAAATGATGAATTAATTGGTTAATGTTCAGCTCTTTGGAGAATTAGAAAACTCTCTCATAAGGTTATTCAAACAGATTCAGATGGCAAGAAGTATAGATGAGTTTTGAGTTTGAGCAAGGTAGAATAAATGAGTCAGTGAATTGTTAAGGAGCAAATACCTAGGGCATGAAGCACATTAAACTTCTTGGGAAAAAGAAATGCTTTTACCTTCACAAAGTAGCAGGTTAATGCCACAATTACATTCATATGTGTTTAACTGTACTGGCAAATTTTTTGTTCACAGTTTGAGGTAATAAACTTCAAAGTTGTCTTTTTATACTTACTGAATAAATGATGTCTAAAATGAAAAGATTTGATTAAATAGTCAAAGATTGTCTTTATTATTTGATTTTTAAGAAATTATTTTGTACCATGCCTGTCCTCCTACTTTCCCCAACACAGCCACTCAAAAATTAGAAAATTTGCCTTTCAGCAGCATCAGGTCTGTGGTTTAAAAATGACCTCAACAGATACCCTGTGCTGGTACACAACTCAGTTGAGTCCTGTGTTTCAGTGAAAACACCATATGAAAGGGCTGAGTCAAGGGCACAGACAGTTAAACACATCCACAACTAAACACATTTGTCAATTTCCAAGACATGATAAATGTATGATCTTTGAAACCCAACTTGACCATGGGAAAAATGTTTCTGAGATGACATTAATGCCACGAAATGATAACTGGACCTAAAATACTAGAAATGGGTGAAAAATCTGAGCTGTATGCAAATAAATGGTGGCTCTGTTTTCGTCTTTTTCAGAGAATGAAGTTGAATTGAGGTGTACTAACACTTGAGAGAGAGACTAAAGTAGCTATCTCCAAAGAAGAAAATTATCAACCTATTCTAGTCATTTGAACAGCCTTAATTGTGCTCTTTAGACTCTGCTCACCAATATGACCCAAGAATGCAGCTAGAATTGTGGGAATTCTAGAGGTACAACTAAAATTAGAAATTTGATTAGATTAATTTTTAATCTTTTTTTCATCACATAGTTTGGTTCTTGTGCAGGGAATAATTTGAAAGTTGACAAAGTAAGTATAGCTTTGAATATTTACCCTTTGCTTTCTATCAAAATTGCCAGTGGTAACAATTATATACTATTTGGAAACAGACAACTATACTAAGAAATTTCACTATAGGTACTACATTCTACACCCAAACTGAATCAAACTTAAGTTGCTTTGCTTAATAGGAGAAAAGAAACAAAAGCAAAAGTTGATCAAACATTCCAAAGAATAAGCTGCTTCTGGAACATTCAGCTTTTCCCGTGTGGGTTTGGTCTTGGTTTTTGATGTATAATTTACAACAGTAAAATCTACAAATTTTTAGTATGCAGCTAGAGTAATTTTTAGCTAGGAACATACCCAGTAACCAAGAAACAGACTATTTTCATTACCTCAGAAAGATCACTAGGGCGCCTTCCTCATCAAGGAAGTTCTGTATTGTAACTGGCTTTTCTCTCTATTTTCATTGATTCCTTTGCTTGAGAAATAAGGCAACACATGCTGAAGAGGCCTTCACTCAGTAATTACTTGTAGCACACATTTAGAGTGCTAATCACTAGGAATCTAAACATAAAACAATGATAATTCCTCTTGCCTTCAAACTGATCCCAGTCTTTTTAATTTTAGAATTCAAATGCATTACATTTCAATATTTAAAGTATACCTTCAGGCCGGGCACAGTGGCTCATGCCTGTAATACCAGCACTTTGGGAGGCCGAGGCAGGTGGATCACCTGAGGTCAGGAGTCTGAGACCAGCCTGACCAACATAGTGAAGCCCATCTCTGCTAAATACAAAAAATTAGCTGGGTGTAGTGGCACATGCCTGTAATCCCAGCTACTTGGGAGGCTGAGGCAGGAGAATCGCTTGAACTCAGGAGGTGGAGGTTGCAGTGAGCCAAGATTGCACCATTACACTCTAGTCTGGGCAACAGAGTGAAACTCCATCTCGAAAAACAAAAATAAATAAGTAATTTTTAAAAATAAAGTGTACCTTCAGCAATGCAACAGATTCCTGGATCAGGTATCCTGCTGTAGATGATGGCTAGATGAACCACCAGAAATGTTGGTATCTATCTCAGAAACCACTACATCTACCTTGAAAATGTACTACCTTTTTTATTTTTTATTTTTTTAACATGCAAAGCCTTTCATTTGCAAATGCTTTTTCTTTTCAACATCAGTGAGACTTAAACTATTCTATGCAGAATTTGCACCGGCCTTCTTACATTTACTAATTTACATGTTTCCATATCTACCGTTACCCAAATGAGTCATTCTTTTAATTGCTCCAGAAGCCATTTCCTGACTATATGAATATACCTTCAGAGTTCACACATCAGAATCTTATAAAATGGTAATAAAGAGGAACAGTACATAAAATCA
Source organism: Papio anubis (assembly GCF_008728515.1). NCBI lineage: Eukaryota > Metazoa > Chordata > Mammalia > Primates > Cercopithecidae > Papio > Papio anubis. Next base: position 51,747,449 of record NC_044990.1, on the reverse strand, counting down.
CTTGTCAGTCCCACTGTCCCCATTTTAGACCCATAATCACTTTTAGTAACTAGATGTGATTGCCTGGAATTACTGTCATGGCTCCATTATTTTCAGCCTTAGAATAATAATCTTCTCTGGAGTATGTTGATTTTGTTTGTTTAGTTTTAGTTCATTGCTCTTTTTCTCCCACCTTGAGTTCAATATTTTGTTTTCTTCTATTCTTGTAGAACTATGAATTTGCTTCTGATATGAGTTGATGCCATTCAATTTTTTTCCAAGCAGGTTCATATTCATTATTTTTAACCCAGACTGTAACAATTTGAGCAAGTACTGTTGTGAAAAGTATTTCTTTTTAAATATTTGGAAAAAGTTTAGTTTTGTTTTCCATTTTATTATTCATTTCTAGTTAATAGTAACTAGACTTCAAATGTTCTCAATCCTTTTAATTTTAGAATTCCAATGTATTATATTTCAATATTTAAAGCATACTTTCAGCAATGCAACAGATTCCTGGCATTCAGAAAATGTGGTTCATTTCTCAGGACTGTGTGTGCATGCATGTAAATGAACATATGATCAACTTTTGGAAGTGTTCCATGAACACATGAAAAGGATGCGTAGTTTATTTTATTTCATATATAATTATAAGTTCAACTTCATTAATTGTATTGTTCAGATTCTGCATGCTCTTATTTTAGAGTAAGAGATAATAAGAAAGTTCTGGGGAAATTGAAAGATTAAGTTATTATTTCTGTTAGTTTCTCTCTTATTTGTAAAGTTTCTCTATATATGTCTTTCCCCATTGTTATCCAGTGAAAGTTGAAATGAATATATCGTTGTTGATTCTACCTTTTATTAATCTATATATTTACTCTTTCCATTAATGATTTTGTCTTACAAAATATTGTTACCCCTGTTTTCTTTTTTGCTATATTGGTTGATAAATCTTTGGCCATCATTATTTTGATCTTTAATTAACGGAGAATCTTGGATACCTAATGACATTTTAAAATCTTTTAAATTTAATAATATGACAAATGTGTTTAATCATCTTGTTTGTAATGTATGCTTTTTATGCATCTTTGTTACATCTTGGACGTTTTGTTTTTATTCTTTATTCCTTTGTTTTTATTTACATAAAGTAAGAACTGTGTTTTGTTTATTTTTACATTCTCTAGGATCCTGTTAAAAGGTATATACCCAATGTTGTAATTATTATAGTGGTAATATTTCAGTTTAAAAAATAACATGTATTTTACCATATATATAGATATAATACATGTATTTTACAATCTTATTATCAAAGTCAAGAATAAAATGTTAAGTTTTGAGTCTTACCCATACAAGATCAGAAATTCATTCATGATTTCCTAATCTTGTTAATATAATGAGGAGTTTTAAAGTCAAGTTATTCTTATGGAATTACTATTTTACATTTTGTGGCTTTTCTTTCAAAATTTCTTTTTGACATTTGTGTTGAGGGAAGGCTTCCTCTTTATCCCCGATGTTTCCTCTCATGTAGATGTATGACTCTCCTTGTCTTCTTCCACTTTTTACTCACATCTCCGTGGAATACAAAAGTGGCTTGAACTAGTCTGTTTTGAAAGAACAGGCATGCCGAGCTATTTTTCCTGGCTGGGAGTCGACTTACCCCGGGGAGTGAGAGCTCCTCTCTGCTGTCTGTGCCTTAAGTTTTACTTGTCATAGGGAGACTTCCCCAAAGTAGAACACTATAAGTGAGCAGGTAAATTTGCCTAATTTTGAGGTTCAGTAGCAAGTCCATCAGTCTCTCACCCTGAGTTATTGTTAAGGTTGAATTGTGTATCCCAAAAATTCATTTTGATGTCCTAACCCCAGTACCTAGGAATGTGACCTTATTTGAAAGGGTCTTTGAGTGGATGGTCTCTAAGCCATTATTCCTAGTGTCTTCATAAGAAGAAGATGAGACACACAGAGAGAAAACAGCCATGTGACACCAGGGGCAGAGATTGGAGTGAGGCATCTACAACCCAAGGAATGCCAAAGATTGCCAGCAAACACCAGGAGCTAGAAGGGGCAAGGAATGATCTCCCATACATGTCTCAGAGGAAGCATGGCCCTAACGACAGCTTGATTTTGGACTTCTCGCCTCCAGAAATGTGAAACAAATTTCTGTTGTTTTATGCCACCTAGCTGGTGGTACTTTGTTACAGTGGCCTTAGTGAATGCATACAGTCGTGTCTCCAGCTTAGTCTTTGTCAGTAAGAAGGATGATTTGGGTGCTGTCTCTGCTCTCTGTTTTATTTCTCCATTGGTTGCGAACTTAGCCAGGGTCCCTAAAAAATCTCAATATGTTGGCACAATGGCTGGGAATTTTGAAAAAAGAATAGGAAAGGTACTTAGCAGGCCGGTCCCCAAATTCATCTGAGTCTTCCTGGACAGAGCAAAAGAAGAGCAGAGAGAAAGAAAACACTAGAAGTTAATCCTACGATTGCAGAAAACAATGCAGCCAGAAGAAATGCTACAAACGTGACCTGCCATATCCCAAAGCAAAGGAAATATAGCACCGTGAAGCACATGAAAAGAGTGTTTCTCCTCAATAGGTCTCAGGGACAGAAGCTTCAGAAGCATCAGCAGAAGCCACAGTTCAGGATTCTACTGAGGAGACTGTCAACCTGAAATAAACACAGAGACTAAGGAGACACATCTATGTTTTTGCAGAAAGAGTGTCTCAGATGTCTCTTCTGCTAGAGGAGCCAGGATGCAAACAGCCACTAAGTACATAGGCCAATGTTAACATCTTTCTGGGAAATTCCTCTCAAATTGATTTTAAGATTTAGGTTATTATTCCACAAAATTAACATACATCGATTGACACCTTGAAAAGGTGAAGGTAAAACCAAGATTTTCTTCTTCATTCTGATTCGTTGAGCTTCTGCTCTGGTGTTTGACAATCCTAAAAAGAGGAGTACTAGAAACACTGTTTTGCCTGGCATCACTGATTTTGGATCTGTAGCCCACTTATTTTTGCACCTTTGTAAGTGTGAATCTAGAATTGTGATAATCTCATGGATTGTTAACTATTTAGACTCTTAAAAGTGAGGCACATATTAGAGACTTGAACTGAAACGGATTTAATTTCTAGAGTCCTGAAAAAAATCCCACAGATCCCAGCTGCGGCTGTGGATGGAACTGTACCTCTAATCAAGTGAACAGGGACCCCTCTGGCTAGGACTGAGCGCTGCATAAACTAAGAAAGACTAACATCCTTAGATTTTTAACTCATGGGGTGAGAAAGATAAGGCGAATTCATTGGGAGCTTTTTGTTTTGTTTTATTTATGGGCTTAAACTACCAAGGAATACAATCTTGTACCTTCTCATTTCTCTCTGGAAATTTCATCATTACAGAGGATAATTATTCAAATACATGCTGTCTTCATATTGTGGGTGTTCCATCTTTGGAGCATGTTTAGGCCTCTACAATCCTCTCTGCATCTCTCCAAATTAAGATAATGTTGTGGTAAATCCGTATTTAGTGTTTGTATACTTACACATTATATAATTAAAACCGTACAAACATTATTCACAGTTGAACATTCTAATACACTATTGTGTTTTCTTTTTTCTTCCATGGCGTTAGTAATTGCTTTGTTTATAGTTTTTCCTTTTTTTTAAGTTTCCTTTTTACCTTAGCTAAGTACATTTAATGTGCCAAGCACATTCTAGTAGGATCTTAATGCCGTTTTCCAGGAGGTCAGTCACCTTGTAAACATCCCTCCTGGAGACTTGTATTGTCCTTCTAGTTGGGTTAGACTGTTGGCTAGTCAGGCCTCCTGCATAACTGTCATCCCGGAAATCTCCCATCACTTTTCAACCTCTGTCCTGTGCTGGATCTCCTCATACCTGAGCCCATGTCTTCAGTTACTCCCTTGTTTTTGATAAAGTACATTTTCCAGAAGCTTTTTGAGAACAGATGTGTAAAATACAGTGTTTGAAATTCTTATTCAACCTTCTATCTTGATTGATAGTTTGGTGATTAAAATAATTCAAATATGGAAATTATTTCTCCATAATTTTGAGAGCAATTCTCTATTATCTTTAAGCTTAATATATGGCTATTAAGAAATCTGAAGCCATTCTCACTTCTAACCCTTCATATTATTCTTTTCTCCCTTGAAGCTTATAGGATCTTCTCTTTTTTCCCCTTTGTTCTGAAATATTGCAATGCTTACCTTGTTATGAATACATTCTCATCCATTTGTAGGCATTCTTTTTTAATTTTTAAATTTTAATGGATATATAGTAGTTGTACATATTTATGGAGTACACATACAAGCATACAATGTGTAATTTGTATATTCATCACTTCAAATATTTATCATTTTTTGTGCTGAGAACATTCCAAATATTCTGGCTATTTTGAAATGGGCAATAAACTATTAATTATAGTTGTCCTATTGTGCTATTGAACACTAGAATATATTTCTCCTATCTAACTGTATTTTTGTGTCCATTACTAATCCCTTTTCATCTCCTCTACCCCATACCTTTCCCTATGGTAACCACCATTCTATTCACTATCTCCATGAGATCAATTCTTTTAGTTCCCACATATGAGTGAGAACATGTGATATTTGTTTTTCTATGCCTGGCTTATTTCACTTAACATAAATGCCCTCCAATTCCATCCACCTTGCTGCAAATGACAGAATTTCACTCTTTTTTCATAGTTGAATAATATTCTATTGTGTGTGTATACACATCGCATTTTTTAAATTCATATATTAGTGAGCACTTAGGTTGATTTCATATCTTGGTTATAATGAATAGCGCTGCAATAAACATAGGAGTGCACATATGTCTTTGGTATACCAGCTTCCTTTTGGGGGGATATATACCCAGCAGCGGGATTGCTGGATCATATGGTAGTTCTATTTTTAGATTTTGAGGAACCTCCATACTGGTTTTCATAATGGTTGTACTAATTTACATTCCCACCAACAGTGTAAGAGCATTTTCCTTTCTTCACATTCCCACCAGCATTTGTTATTTTCTGTCTTTTTAATAATATCTATTTTAGCTGGTGTGAGACAATATCTTATTGTAATTTTGACTTGCATTTCCCTGATAATTGGTGCTGTTGAGCATTTTTTTTCCATACCTGTTGGCTATTTATAGGTCTTCTTTTAAGAAATGTCTATTCAGATCTCTTGCCCATTTTTTGGTCAGATTATTTGTTTTTCGCTATTGAGTTGTTTCAGTTCCTTATATATCCGGGATATTAATCCTTTGTCTGATGGGTAGTTTGCAAATACTTTCTCCCATTTTGTGGACTGACTCTCCACTTGTTGATTGTTTCCTTTGTTGTGCAGAAGCTTTGTAGCTTGATGTGATCCCATTTGTCAATTTTTGCTTCAGTTGCCTATGTTTTTGAAGCCTTACTCAAGAAATTTTGCCCAGACCAATGCCCTAAACTGCCTCCCCAATTTTTTGGTGGTACTTTCATAGTCTCAGGTCTTAAAGTCTTTAATTCATTTTGGGTTAACTTTTTCATGTGGTGAGAGACAGGAGTCCAGTTTTATTCTTCAGCACGTAGCTATCCAGTTTTCTCAGCACTATTTATTGAAGAGACTGCCCTTTCCTCAATAAATGTTCTTGTAGCTTTTGTCAAAAAGGATTTGGCTATAACTGTATTAATTTATTTCTATGTTCTCTATTCCACTGGTCTTTGTGTCTATTTTTATGCCAGTACTGTTTTGTTTTAATTAGTACAGTTCTGTGTTTTGCAGTATATTTTGAAACCAGGTAATGTGGTACTTCCAGCTTTGGTCCTTTTACTCAGGATTGCTTTGGCTAACTGGTCTCTTTTTCTGGACAGCAATTTTTCCATTTCTGTGAAGAACGTGATTGGTATTTTGATAGGGATTGCACTAAAGCTATAAATCATTTTGAGTACTATGGACATTTTAACAATATTAATTATTCCAATCCACGAACATGGGACATCTTTCTATTTTTTGTGTTCTTGTCAATTTCTTTCATCAGTGCATTGTAGTTTTCATTGTAAAGACGTTTCACTGATTTAAGTCTATTCCTAGGATTTAATTTTTGTAGCTGTTATAAATGAGATTGCTTTCTTGGTTTCTTTTCAGATTGTTCACTGTTGTCATATAGAAATATTACTGGATTTTCAAAACAGCATGGTACTGGTACCAAAACAGAGATATAGACAAATGGAACAGAACAGAACCCTCAGAAATAATACCACACATCTACAACCATCTGAATCTTTGACAAATCTGACAAAAACAAGAAATGAGGAAAGGATTCCCTATTTAATAAATGGTGCTGGGAAAACTGGCTAGCCATAAGTAGCCAGTTACACCTTATACAAAAATTAATTCAAAATGGATTAGAGACTTAAATGTTAGACCTAAAACCATAAAAACCCTAGAAGAAAACTTAGGCAATACCATTCAGGACATAGGCATGGGCAAGGACTTCATGTCTAAAACGCCAAAAGCAATGGCAACGAAAGCCAAAATTGACGAATGGCATCTAATTAAACTAAAGAGCTTCTGCACAGCAAAAGAAACTACCATCAGAGTGAACAGGCAGCCTACAGAATGGGAGAAAATTTTTGCAATCTACTCATCTGACAAAGGGCTAATATCCAGAACCTACAAAGGACTCAAACAAATTTATAAGAAAAAAACAAACAACCCCATCAAAAAGTGGGCAAAGGATATGAACAGACACTTCTCAAAAGAAGACATTTATGCAGCCAACAGACACATGAAAAAATGCTCATCTTCACTGGTCATCAGAGAAACGCAAATCAAAACCACAATGAGATACCATCTCACACCAGTTAGAATGGTGACCATTAAAAAGTCAGGAAACAACAGGTGCTGGAGAGGATGTGGAGAAATAGGAACACTTTTACACTGTTGGTGGGAATATAAACGAGTTCAACCATTGTGGAAGACAGTCTGGCGATTCCTCAAGGATCTAGGACTAGAAATACCATTTGACCCAGCCATCCCATTACTGGGTATATACCCAAAGGGTTATAAATCATGCTGCTATAAAGACACATGCACACGTATGTTTATTGTGGCACTATTCACAATAGCAAAGACTTGGAACCAACCCACATGTTCATCAATGATAGACTGGATTAAGAAAACGTGGCACATATACACCATGGAATACTATGCAGCCATAAAAAAGAGTGAACTCATGTCCTTTGTAGGGATGTGGATGCAGCTGGAAACCATCATTCTCAGCAAACTATCACAAGAACAGAAAACCAAACACCACATGCTCTCACTCATAGGTGGGAATTGAACAATGAGAACACTTGGACACAGGAAGGGGAACATCACACACTGGGTCCTGTCATGGGGTGGAGGGAGCGGGGAGGGATAGCATTAGGAGGCATACCTAATGTAAATGATGAGTTAATGGGTGCAGCACACCAACATGGCACATGTATACATATGTAACAAACCTGCATGTTGTGCACATGTACCCTAGAACTTAAAGTTTAATAAAAAATAAATTAATTTTTTAAAATCTTTTTAAAAAAAGAAATATTACTGGTTTTTGTATTATATTTTTTTATCCTGCTTCAGTACCAACTTTACTGAATTCATGTGTCAGTTGTAACAGTTTTTTGGTGGAAGCTTTAGGTTTCATTAAATGTAAGATCATATCATCTGCAAACAAGGACAATTTGCCTTCTTCCTTTCCAGTTTGGATGCCCTTTATTTCTTTCTCTTGCCTAATTGCTCTGGTGAGGACTTCTAGTACTATGTTGAATATAAGTGGTGAAAGTGGGCGTCCTTGTATTGTTCGAGATCTTAGAGGAAAGGCTTTCAGTTTATCCCCATTCAGTATGATGCTAGCTATGGATTTGTCATAATGACTTTTGTTGTTTTGAGATATATTCCTTGTATACTTAGTTTGTTGAGGGTTTTTATTCTGATGGATGTTGAATTTTATTAAATGCTTTTTCAATATCCGTTGAAATGACCATGGCTTTCATCCTTGATTCTATTAATTTAATGTATCAAATTTATTGATTTGCATATGTTGAACTATCTTTGCATTCCTAGGGTTAATCCCAATGGGTCATGGTTTTAAATTCAGTTTGCTAGTATTTTGTTGAAGATTTTTGCATCTATATTCATCAGAGATATTTACCTGTAGTTTTCTTTTGTGTGTGTGTGTCCTTGTCTGGCTTTGGTATCAGAGTAATGCTGGCACCATAGAATGAGTTTGGAAGTATTCTCTCTTCTTTAGTTTTTGGAATAATTTGAGTAGAACTGGTATTAGTTACTCTTTAAGTGTTTGCTACAATCCAGCAGTGAAGCCATCAGGTCCTGGACTTTTCTTTTATGGGAGACTTTTTATTACTGCTTCTCATTAATAGAATTCTTGGTTGAAAAACTCAGAGTACAGGAAATTTTCTTGAATTGTATCAATTACAATTTTCTCTCTTTGATATTTCTGTTTTCCATTTCTGTAACTTGTACTATTCGGGTATTGGATCTTCTGGGATGATACTATGATTTTCTTACCTTTGCTTTTTTATTTTACAAATCTTTATATTTTTGTTACAATTTCTAGAATATTTGCTTAAGTTTATTTTGCCATACTTTACTGAGATGTTCATTTTTATAACATATTACTAATATCTGGTAACTTATTTTCTCTTCTGAATGTTCCATGTTGATATCAAATGATTATTATTTCATGGATGTTTTTGCCTCCCTTTTATCTTTCTCAGGTTATAAATGCTATATATTCTTTTAAGTTTTCTTTTTCATGAATAACTTCTATTTCCTCCTATTTCCTTTTTTTCTATTTGTCTAGTCTCTTTTTTTATATCAGAAGAATCCTTCAATATGTGGCAATCCTTAATTGTCTTCTCACAATTAAAAGGAACTAAAATACTTTGAAAGTTCTGAGTAAATGAATAGGGTTTACTGACTTGGATCTGGTTGAACTGTTTTTTAGAAAGATAAAAGCCCATTATGCAATGATTGGAAAAAGGAAAAAGAAAAAGAAGAAAATGTTCATTATTTAGGAGATATGGAATATTCTTTAGTTTTCTAAACCATTTCATTGAGGTATAATTGACATATAAAAAACTATTTGTATTTAATGTATACAACTCAATGACTTTAGAGATAAGTATACACCATGAGACCATCACAATAATCTATGTCAAAAATATACCCATCACTTCCAAAACTTTCCTCTCACCCTCTTTATTTATTATTATTTTTTTGAGGAGAAGTCTTGCTCTATCGCCCAGGCTAGAGTGCAGTGATCTCAGCTCACTGCAACCTCCACCTCCTGGGCTCAAGCAATCCTCCTGCCTCAGCCCCCTCAGTAACTCAGATTACAGGCATGGACCACAGCACCCAGCTATTTTTTGCATTTTTAGTAGCGACAGGGGTTTTATCATGTTGGCCAGGCTGGTCTTAAACTCCTAACCTCAAATAATCCACCCGCTTCAGCCTTCCAAAGTGCTGGGATTACAGGCGTGAGCCACTGTGTCCAGTCGATTATTTTTTGTATGTGATCAGAACACTTAACATCTGTCATCTTATCAAATGTTTAGATATACAATGCAATGTTGTTCATTATAGCCTTTATGCTGGACATATGCCTTTAAGCTCTAGGACTTATTCATCTTGTATAACTAAAGCTTTGTACCCTTTGACTAATACCTCCTCATTTCCTGTTTCTCCAGACCCTGGTAACCACCATTCTACTCTCTGCTTCTTTGGGTTTGACTATTTTAGATTCCTCATGTATGTGCTATCATGTAGTTGAAATATTATACACTATTAAGTGAAAAAATATGTGTAGAAAAAAGTATGTGCATGCCACCATTTATATAAAAAGTGAAGAGACAAAGATGGGATAGAAACTTTTCTCCATATGGCCAGGTGTGGGGGCTCACACCTGTAATCCCAGAACTTTGGGAAGCCAAGGCAGCTGGTCACCTGAGGTCAGGAGTTTGAGACCAGCCTGGTCAACATGGTGAAACCCCATCTCTACCAAAAAATACAAAATTAGCCGGGCATGGTGGTGCGTGTCTGTAGTCCCAGCTACTGGGGAGGCTGAGGTGGGAGAATCGCTTGAACTGGGGACACAGAAGTTGCAGTGAGCCGAGATCGCACCACTGCACTCCACCCTAGGTGACAGCGTGAGACCCTGTCTCAAAAAAAAAAAAAAAGAAAGAAACTTCTCCATAACACTTTTGTACATTTTATATTTTGATTATGTGAATATCTTACTTAAGAAATAAATTATTATTTTTTATATCATAGATGTTTCTAGGTGTGGATCTCTTGTCAATGATTTTGTGTAAAATGTTATAAATATTTTCAATTTATATATCCATATTTATTTTTAGCTAAGAAAACTTTCCTTCCATTATATCATTGATTATTGGTTTCTTTTCTAATTATTCTAATCACTCCAAAAGTAACAAATATTTAAGTTAAATAACAATTTTTTTTCTGATATTTCTTCTTCTATGTTGCCTTAGCCCATTCAAGCTGCTATAACAGAATGCCTTAGATTAGGTAGCTTATAAATAACAGAAATTTATTTCTCAAAGTTCTGGAAACTGGAAAGTCTGAGATCAAAGGGCCAGCAAATTTGGTGTCTGGTTAGGGCCAGCTTCCTGATTCATAGACGGTTGTCTTCTCCCTGTGTCCTCACATGGTGAAAGGGGCAAAAGAGCTCTCTAGATCCTTTTATAAAGGCACTAATCCCATCCATGAGGGCTCCATTCTCATGACCTAATCAAGCACCAAAGACTTCACCCCAATACCATCGTATTGGGGATTGGGCTTCAACATATGAATTTAGGGAAGACACAAACATTCAGTATAGCACCTTTCCTTTTCTTCCCCAGATTTATTTTTTCTTACCTTTTATATAACTTTTTCATTCTCATCCATTGTATTTTTGTTTCAGACAGTTCTTTGTTGGGTTTTTCACACCCAACACAGAGTTGTGCATGAAGAGGAAAATAGCTGAGCTTATCAGTAAAAACCAAGGCAGCTACAACCTGCCCATCAAGAATGGAATATTACTGTGAACACTGAAGGGCTTGGAACCAGTCAACACATGGCAGAACAGCCAATGGATGAATGTCGACCAGACTGTGCAGGACTTGTGTTCAACAATAACCTGGGGCAGCAACCAAGACATAGTAAAGAACCAAAGGGCAGCAGGTCCTCCTCACTCTCTCTCCTAACCACGGACCCATGCAGGGCACACCTCAGGGATCTTAGATTATTGATTGTGTGGGAGGCGAGGGTTCAGGAGCAAAAGAGGACTTTCTGCCAACACAGACATGTGGGGACTCTATGATTATATTGGATAATGTGGATAATATAATTTTGAATCATTTGTGAGGTTTTCCATATTATTAATCTAAATCCATCCTGTTGCTGCATAAGCATATTTGATGCTATTTTTTTCTTTTATTTCAGGAAATGGGCATAGTATACATCTCATAAATATAACTCTTATATCTGTATAACCTTTTGAATTGGTGTCACAACCAGTGATACTCAGACTGCCTTATTGAATTGGAACATTTTACAAAATAAATAAGCACATTTGAATGGCTTTAGTCATGGTCCACACTCTCTAGACCAAACACAAGCTCCCCTGCTCTTATTGTTACACTGAGCCTGATTCAGAAATTTGTGTCGTCCGTGGCTCCTTGTAGACTTTTGAGTTTGCCAACTCTGCTTTAGAATTCTCAAACTCATTTTATATTTGTGATTTCCTTTGCTCCTCGCAACAGTACCATCATAGGGCTATATTACCTACTATCAGTCTCCCTGTTCAGATTAGAAAATGTGGGCTCTAAGGGGTTAATTGGCTTGCTGAAAGTTACCACACAACTAGTAAATGGCTGGTGTGGAGTCGATATCTTTTTACTATAAAATACTGCTTTTTTTTTTCTTTTTTGCTTTTTTTTTTTTTCTTTTTTGGAGACAGAATTTCACTCTAGTTGCCCAGGCTGGAGTGCAATGGTACGATCTTGGCTCACTGCAACCTCCACCTCCTGGGTTCAAGCAATTCTCCTGTCTCAGCCTCCTGAGTAGCTGGGATTACATGCACCCACCACTTTGCACAGTTAATTTTTGGTATTTTTAGTGGAGACAGGGTTTTGCCATATTGGCCAGGCTGGTCTCAAACTCCTGAACTCAGGTGATCCGCCCGCCTCGGCCTCTCAAAGCGCTGGGAATACAGGTGTGAGTCATCATGCCTGGGCCAAAATACTGCCTTTCTAAATAGATGCAGAGTAAATGTATTCAACTCATCTTGTTGTCGGTTGCTTTAAGTTTTTATACATTGTTTTTAGAATATTAAAAGGCATAATAAATGATAGAGCGACTGTGAGAGAAAAAGAGCATTATTATGATTGTTCGCTTAATGTTTTCAATGAAGTCAAATCACATGCTGTGAATAGCTCGTGGCACTGTCCTAGGCAAACACATTATGAGAACTATAATAATGATGTATTGATATCTTAATTACTCAAGCATGTGTTCTTTGTGAACAGATTCCCAATTTTATCCAGCAGCTTCACTTATCTTTAAGTGACAAGTGTAGTTGCCTACATTCACAGTAAAGATAGAGAGGAGAAGGTCGGGGAGGGAACTGGAGAAGACACTGAAAAGCCTTTTGACATTCTAAGGGCTAAGTTACCTCTAGAAAGGCCACCTCCAAAGACTTCAGTGTTCAGAGCCCAGGATCACAGTACATGGCTGTTCTTTATTATCACTAGACGAAGTCAAAACTGCTCCCTTTGCTGAGATGACTTAATTCTGAAATCCAAGCTCATTCAAGAATCTGTAAAATGCTTTTTTAATAAAATGTGCTTTGAAATACTTAACCTCTGCAAACTAATAAGCAATTTTGTTTGAAAAGTTATGGTCTGAAGCATCAATGTAACACACTGGATGAGGGGAAGGCTTTGGAGTAGTATACCCCAATGGAGAGGAGTCATTTATTACTGATATTGTTTAGAAGTGCTGGTACATGCCCATAATGAAAAGTAGACTGGCTTTCAGTTGGTTTAAGTTTTCTACAGACATTGCAACCTTTTATTGCCTGCACCCAGGGTGAACTACTCCCATCCCCTCACATTCTGCTGCAAAAAAAGAACTACACTTTGACTAAATTCTAGGCACTATGAGCAGCGTCTTGAGTTATTAATAATGATGACAAGTATGGATCTTATGGAACTTATGATCATAGAAATTCAGTTTTAAAACCAGTGAATTAAAGTTTTGATTCATTAAAATGTTAAAACTGGTGTCACCTAAACAAACTTTATGAGAAAAAGGTAAAATATTCTGATTGATTTAATTTTTTTAATTATTTAAATGTTTGAGATTTCTGTATTAGGGTCTATGAAATGGAGGAGATGAAAACCATATAGTGCTGGTCTTGAGGGAATTTTATGAGGACATTTTCACAAAAGAGATAATGTTTATTATAAAAGAGGCCTTACTATACCACAAAAAGATAGAGCCTTTAAGCATTTGAGAAAATCTGGAAGCTTCCTGAAAAGACACCAGTATAAAAAACTCTTAATAGTACATACATAATTTACCACCAATACAATTAGGTTTAAATCATTTCCATTTCCATTACTTGGACTAGGTGTGTATATATGTGGCGGGAAAGAGAGAGAACCAGAAATGGATAGCACAGGCATAAAAATTGATCTGATTAATCAGTATATGGATATAATGAAGTAAAGAAAACTTTTTGGAGAAAGAAGCAGTTGAATCCATTGAATTATACTACAAATAAATAAAAACGAGTGTTTTGCTCCTGAATCAAATGTTTAGTCATAAAATGAATCAAATATTCATTGTACAAAAGTTGTACATAAAGGTCAAATTTGAAAGTTAAACATGACATTTCTCAGTACGAACTTATCTTTATCACCGCACCACTCTTTCAAGAGGCATTTATAAAAATGTGACTATTTAAACAATATGGAAAATAAATATACTAATATCTTAACAGAGTTTATGCTTCTCAGAATAGAATTCTTGTCATACTTTGAGATACAGAAAGATTTGCCTTGAAAAAAATTGAACTTGTGTTCCATGAATGGATGAAACAATAAGTAGCAACCAAAATCAGTAGAGGAGATTCAACTCTCAGGATAAATATATGTAAACCTAAACAGAGAAACTTTACTAAAATAGAAGGAGAATTTGACCAGCACTGGGAAATTGTATAGCCTGTCTCAGCATTGTCAGTCAATGTAGTACAATGTAAGTGTTTTCAGTTCCTTATGAGTCCTACAGTTGCCTATTGCAATAATGTTTAGGGTGGGGTGGGCATAGAGTAGTTTTATAGCAATAAAACTACTTGTTGAAATCTGCTCATTCCTTGCTTATTTTTTTACTGCTCTCCAACACTGACTCAAATTTACAAGCATACACTTAGATCTCTTAAACCTGTTCAGGAAAAGATTAACTTTAGACACAGACACTGTAATATATGTGTAATATATACATCTGCTGGCAGCCATCTTTGTGCTTCTCATAGAGCTGGCAAGATCACATTTCTATCATAGGAAAGGAAACACATTTAAATGTGCTAAAAATTCCTCAGGTATTTATAATATAAACTTGGAAAAAGGATGTGGTATATTACTTCTAAATAGCATTAGAATATGTTAGAATTATGATATGTTTCCAAAAATAGTATTTTACTTTTGTGAAGGAAAAAATAGAGATGAAATGGGTATAGAACACTTTAATAATTCATTCTCTATGATCATTTTACACAAAAGACAAAAAAATCTTCCTAGCTTCAAAGAAGGCCACATTTAAATCATTCAACATAGAATGAATTCTCTTCCAGAAACAGTACTTGAGCAACTAATATACATACTGCATAAAGCTAGATGCTATAAAGCAGTGCTTCCAAAACTGTACTTCAACTCCTAACAACAGAATAGAGGGAATTACCTCCATGGAATTGGAGGGGATAGATCTACTTTCCATAGGCAGGATAGAGTAGGTTATGCTGCAATAAGAAACATCCCCAATATTCACATAAAATAGAAAAACTCTGCTCACTCCCACTTCATGTTCATTACAAGATGACTGGGGAATCTGTTTTATGTCATCCATACTCCAATATCCAAACTGATGGAGAATCCACTATCTGAAATATTGCAAGTCACTTTGGCAAAAAGAAGTGAGCTCTGGAAAGCCTCACACCAGCAATTAAATAATCTGCTCACAAATCATTAGCCAGAACTAGGCATCCAAGTTTAGGGGCCAAGAAGTGTAATCTATCCTTGTGCCCAGAAAGAGAAGAGTGCTAGATCTCAGTAGGTGCCACATACCTACTCTAATTATTTTATCTTAAATTTATTCAGATTTTTCACTCTACTTCATATAAATCCATTATTATAAAAATAAAGTTTTAAATTACCACCAAGCAAAACTGACAACCAAAATAAATTTTTATTCTATGTCACTAGGTACATACAGTGGTAAAATAATGAAGGACTTTTTTATATATGCAAACAGTTTTGCACTTGATCTTGAGGACAATAAATAGCTGTTGAAGTAATTTAAAATGGATTATAAACAGTCAGAATTTTACTTTGAAAAGATCAATCTGTTTGCCAGTGAGGAAAGTGTTTAGTTTGCACAGCACCCTTTTAGACCAAAGTCAGGGAGACCAGTTAGGAGACTTACCAAATCCAGAGATGATGATGAACCTGAATAAAGGTTGGATAACCAGCCTGGACATGGTGGCACACACCTGTAATCCCAGCACTTTGGGGGGTCAGAGGCAGGAAGATCACTTGAGCCCAAGAGTTTGAGACCAGCTTGGGCAACATAGCAAGACCCTATCTCTATTTTTTTAATTAAAAATAAAAAGAAGATTGTACAACCAGATTGGTTAGAAGTAGATGGATTTGAGAAATATTAAAGACAAATTGAAAAGATGTGGTGATTGATTATGGAAGTTAAGAAAATGAGAATCTAGCATGTTTTCAAGCGTGCTGGTTTGGTAAGCTAGCTAGATAGATGGCATAACCATTCTCTGAGAAGGTAATAAAACTGATTTAAGAAGGAGAGATGAAGAGTTCCATTTTAGGGATGATAGTTAGAAATAGACGGTAAACAGCCAGGCACAGTGGCTCATGCCTATAAATCCCAGCACTTTGGGAGGCCAACCCAGGCGGATCACTTGACTCCAGGAGTTTGAGAGCAGCCTAGTCAACATGATGAAACCCCATCTCTACTAAAAATACAAAAAAATTAGACAGGCATGGCGGCAGGCACCTGTAGTCCCCACGACTTAGGAGGCTGAGGCAGGAGAATTGCTTGAACCCAGGAGGCAGAGGCTGCAGTGAGCTGAGATCACACCATTGCACTCCAGCTTAAGCAACAGAATGAGACACGGTCTAAATAAATTAATAAATAAGAAGTACACGGTAAATGTATACATGTTTAGATACCAAAAAAAAAAAAAAAAAAAAAAAAAAAAACCCTTGGAAAGCTGCCCTGCCCCATTATAAGTTCATACAGTTCAAGTGGGACTGACCAAACCCATCAGGCCAGCCAGAGTTACCCATCCTCCTGGTAAAGGAGTGAACACGTGCCCCAAGCTGAGTCAGAGCTTTCCCTGGGATTTTTTTCCCCTAAATTCTTTTAAGAAAGAGGCTTAGACTTTTCACCACAATCCCATTTGAAGAGATGATACAAACCCATATCTCCTGGTAGCTAACGTTACCACAACATCAGAAGAGGATGCCTAAGATTGAACCCACTCAGAGAAAAATAAAGACAAGGTGCTTAATGACAATCTAAATTCCTGGGTTCAGCTATGTCTATCCACTTATATAAAGCAATAGATTCCTATTCTTGTTTAAGCTACACTGAATCAACATTCTGTCACTTGCAACTGAAAACAAAACAAAAAACAAAACAAAACAAAAAACTAAACAAAAGAAAAACGACTAAGCCTTGATGGGCTGGGAATCCCAAAAGTAGTCAGCCAAAAGTCCGTTGAAGCACTTGCAGCTTTTGGAACAACTAGAGCAACTAGCAGGGACTGGAAAGAGGGAATTCCACTGGGGGAATACTCAACTCAATCTTTAAGCTTCGTCTTGATTCTGAGTCTATGAAAATGTACCTAACATTCTCCTAGAAAAGTTATTTCCTCCTCCTTTCTTCTTTATGACGAAAGGACTTTAACATCATTCTTTCATTATATGTTCCCCAATTAAGGAATATTTTTATTGAGCTACTTAGTAGCTTTATCCTTGGGTTACGGGTGAACAGGGAAGAGAGGAGTTAAGGAGATACTGTTCAGAATCGAAAACACACTAGCGTAGCACTGATATTAAAGAATTTTTAAAAACTTCAAGTTGCTGGCCGGGCGCGGTGGCTCAAGCCTGTAATCCCAGCACTTTGGGAGGCCGAGACGGGCGGATCACGAAGTCAGGAGATCGAGACCATCCTGGCTAACACGGTGAAACCCCGTCTCTACTAAAAAAAAAGTACAAAAAACTAGCCGGGCGAGGTGGCTGGCGCCTGTAGTCCCAGCTACTCGGGAGGCTGAGGCAGGAGAATGGCGTGAACCCGGGAGGCGGAGCTTGCAGTGAGCTGAGATCCGGCCACTGCACTCCAGCCTGGGCGACAGCGCGAGACTCCGTCTCAAAAAAAAAAAAAAAAAAAAAAAAAAATTTCAAGTTGCTTGGCAATAATTTCCTCCTCTTCTTTATAAGATGTTCTATTAGTCCCAGTTAACTTAGAGAATGTTAATCCAGGTATGGACTGATGAGTGAAATGTAAGGTTTGCACGGGCATTTGGAATCAAAAGATCTAAAAGGATGTTGCTAACACCAGATGTACTAGCAGGCACAGTTCTAACCACAGGATTCCTGTTGGGAAACTGTAGAGCAGTTCCTACCACATTTAGCCCATATCAGAGACTAACCACCTTCCCCTTCTGATAATGTGTGTATGAGATGCCTCCTTTTTGAGGCCTGAGTCTGTGTTTGAATCATCTTTGCGTCTCTTTCCTCTTTTCTTCCAATAGTCTTCCTCCCCAGTGTCTAGTACAAAGTTTTGCCTGCAATAAGCACTAAATAAATATCTACCAAGAGCATTAAAATGTAAAATCAGAATTTTCTGGAATACCCACAATCAAATGTGCTTATCAGAAAAAGAAATCACACAGATGTTTTTGTAACAAGCAGAACCCAAATTAGTCTTTCATGATTTCTGCTGATCCTATTAGAATCACCTCTACTGAAAAAAAAAAAAAAAAAAAAACCTCAAAATATCGCTGGCTTTTTTCCACATAAGCAATATTTAAACATGAAACAAGCTTGGAAGGGGAATAAGAGGCTTTAGCAGTAGATGAATCTTTATAACAAACTATTTCCTCTGCGTGAATCGTCCTGCTGGCATTCCCTGGGAATTAATGTTTGCTGCTGCTTGTTACCTGATGTGTTGCATGAATAAGAAGTATGCATGACAAAGTTTCATGTATTCACTCAGCCCAGAGGAAACGTGAGCATGCAGCATCCTCTGATTCAGCAAAGAGAAGTGCCAGGTCACCCACCTACTGCAAAGGGACACAGTCGCTGACTCAGAAAACTCATGCTCATCACAGGAAAAAGAAGCAAGTAAGCACCAAATAAGCAAGGCCTAAATTAATCACTCTCCCTTCAATATATTTGGGTATATTTGAGTCACAACTTTATGACAAGCCTATGAGATTTTTTAGAAGAAAGACGCAGGTAACTACAAATGCTGGCAAGGCAAAGCATGTGAATGTCAGGGCAGTTGAAAGCGTTTCTGCTTTAGCAAGTTATTCCTTTCCATATCATCTGGTCAACCTCTGAAACCAGAGTGATATTCTCTCTTCATGTCCCTCTAGTCTTTTTGTGGAGTGGTTTAAAAAAAAAAAAAGAAGAAGGAGCTAGGCATGGTGGTTCACGCCTGTAATTCCAACGTTTTGGGAGACCAAGGCAGGAGGATCACTTGATCCCAGGTGGGAGAACAGCTTGAGCCCAGGAGGCTAAGACTGTAGTGAGCTGTGATTGTGCCGCTGCACTCCAGCCTGGGGGACAGAGCAAGACTCTGTAGCAAAAATAAAAATAAAAAATAAAAGGAGAAGGAGGAAGAGGATAATTGTAGTTTTGGTAATTGGAATAGGAAGAAGGAGGAGAATGAGAATGAAGAGGAGAAATTAATATACCTTGCATTTGCCAAAATAAAGGAGTTTTTGTGAAGCTCTTTGCATTATTAGTGTATATTCATATTCCATATATAGGCATACACTCATGCCCATTTTTAACATTTTTATTGCATTAAAATATTGTTCCATATTTTAATTTTAATATTAATATTTAATATTAAATTAATAATAAAATATGGCTCCATATTTAATTTTAAATATGTAGTCTGTCTGTAGATGAACTACAGAAGCTATCGAAATGCTGAAAGAACACTATCACCATGGGTACTGTTCAGTGTGGTGGTTAAGAAGTCTAGCTTTAGAGTTAGATACTCCTAGGTGACTTCTAACAGAACCAACACCACTTACTAAATACACGAATTTAGCCTTAAAATGCTTAGTTTCCTCATTTGTTTGTCAGAACTAATAACATCTATCTTATTGAATGTATTAAAGGTCAGACAAGATAATGTCTGTAGAAAGACTGGCAAGGATTTGGTAAGTAACCAATAAATGATAGCCATTATTATCACTATGAAAACTATGAGTGTTGACTATGACTTCAGATAAGCAAGATTAGCAAAATTCTGTACACTTAGAAATAGATTATTCTGTTCTTTTTTTCCGCCTTTCTAACTTGTCAAAGCCAAGCTCTGGAAAACTGAATGGCCTGCAAGAACCGTTTCGTGTGTGTAATCACTTTCATTATTGTAATTATTTACAGTACTGGTAGCTTCACACTCGCATTACTAATAAACCTTTCAAAGTCTACTGGCATTTAGTTTGGTTATGAAGGTTCAAAACCTTACAAGTTTCCATAGTAATCCCAAAATATTCAGAAACCATAAACTACTTTGAAAAATAAAAAACATCATAGAGAGGCACACATCAATGTCCTGAAAAAAAAGAACATTCTTTGTCACAACAGTAACATCAATTCAGAAATGTTTCCTTAGACCTGGAAGCAACTTAAAGTAATTTGAAACCGGGGATAACTGGTGTTTAGACAGTTCCAGAATGGGACGTGGTCAGGACCCCCTTCCCTGCCCCTATGGAGATCTTACAATAATATTTAATTGAGTCCTTGCTATACACCTACCCCTATTCTAAGTGCTTTACATTTATTTGATCCTCTTAGCCACTCCATGAAATAAGTACTGTCTTTATGTTCATTTTATGGGTGAGAAAACTGAGGCACAGAAAGATTGATTTGTTTGCTCAAGGTTACACAGCTAGTAAGTGGATCAGTCAATATTCAAGCCAGGTGGTGTTAAACACTATGTTCCTGGGATGTTTTATCATCTATAACCACTGGAGAAAGTTGTAAATGTTAAGGATAACTTGGAATTACCATACTATATTGTTAAAAAACCTACAGCTATTGTAAAATCACTAGGCAAAAATATGTTAATGTTGGGAGGAAAACCTTTTCCCCTACCACTTGGTTCTAATGCTTGGGGGCCTGCAAATTAACTGGAAATAGATTAACAGGAGAAAAGACAAGGTTTCTTTACATGTGCATGTGGGAGTTGCTCAGCAATGAGTAACTAACGGAATAATGCAGAGTAAAGATTTTTGTATATCAATTTAAGAAAAGGGTGGTTTTAGCCAGGCCCGGTGGCTCATGCCTGTAATCTCAGCACTTTGGGAGGCCAAGGTGGGTGGATCACCTTAGGTCAGGAGTTTGAGACCAGCCTGTCCAACATGGTGAAACCCTGTCTCTACTAAAAATACAAAAAAATTCGCTGGGCATGGTGGCAGGCCCTGTAATCCCAGCAACTCAGGAGGGTGAGGCAGGAGAATCACTTGAACACAGGAGGTGGAGGTTGCAGTGAGCCGAGATCACGCCATTGCACTCCAGCCTGGGTGACAAGAGTGAAACTCCATCTCAAAAATAATAATAATAATAATAATAATAATAATAATAAAATAATCTTTATACCAACTGTGAGAGTCTGAGTGAATTCCCACACTAACGTAGTCATTTGTTAGGTGGGGAACAAGGATAACACAGAAACATTGCATTTAAACTAAATTCAAATTAACTTCAGATAATCTGCACCAGTAATTAGTTCCCAGTTACTGTGTTTGAAAGTCATTTTTTGATCAAACAGTCTCTGTCTACAAGCAATAGCATAGTAGTGTACTTCTCATTAAAGGTAGTGCTTGACTCATAGAAGATGTTAAATAAATATTTGTCAAATGATCAAAAGAATCATTGTAAATATGCAACTGTCTTATGCTGATATAAATACATGTCAGGTTTATATGTATTGGTTGCTACACTTATTTGAAATATTAATTTGTTTTATTTATAAATAAACATCATAACTATTATAGCGAGAAATACAACTTGAAGTTTATTAAGTAGCCATGTTCTTACTTATTGGATCAGAGATTAATATTAGCCAACCATTTTCAAACACCCATAGTTAAAGTCTCACTGGCATGGTTAATGGCAAGCTACAACAAGACTGGCAGTGTATGCTGGGCCTTGGCCAAACTTCAGAGTAGATGAACTCTACTGTATTAGTCAGGGATCTTCAGAGAAACAGGACTGAGATAGGTAGGCAGGGAGGTAGATAGATACATAAATAGAGAAACAGATACAGAACTGAGACAGAGAGGTAGGTAGGTAGGTAGATAGCTAGATGATAGATGATAGATAGATAGATAGATAATTTATTATGAGGTATTGACTTATACAATTAAGGAAGCTGAGAAGTCCCACAATCTTCCCCAATTAAGGAAGGAACAGGAAAGCCAGTGGTGTGGTTTGAAGGCCTGACAGCCAGAGAGTTGATAGTGTCAATTCCAGTCTGAGTCTGAAGGCCTGAAAACCATGAACACTGACGGCAGGAAAAATCAATGCCCCAGTTCAAGCACTGAGACAGAGGGAGAAAACCTTGCTCTGACTTTTGTTCTCTTCAGACCTTTAAGGAATTGGATGATGAACATCTACCTTGGGAAGGGCCATCAGCTTTATTCAATTCACAAATTCAAATGCTAATCTCTTCCAGAAACACCCTCAGAGAAATAGTTTCATCAGATATCTGGGCACCACATAGCCCAGGCAAGTTGATACATAAAATTAACCACTGTATCCACCAAACCATGCTTATTCGCACCTCAGTGTCCTTAGGTCCTCTCCTCAAATTTTTTTCTACTCCCTACCCTGACATTATTTATTCAATGAACAGCAAGAGTGGAAACTAGTACCTCCCCTGGAAGCATATATTTTAGCAGACTTCAAAACTTAACCTAGAAGAAGGGAGCTCCTTCCGGAGTATTTTATTCATTCTTACTCCAACTCAACAAATATTTGTTAAGCAGTTACCATGGCACAGATATCACTCCAGATGCTAGGAGTACAGCCAGCCCTCTGTATCTTTGGGTTCTGCATTTGTGGATTCAACCAACCACAGACCAAAAATATTTATTTTAATTGGATGGTTGTGTCTGTACTGAACATATAATGAACATACTTAGACTTTTTTTCTTGTCATTATTCCCTAAACAATACAATATAATCACTATTTACATAGTATTTACATTGTATTTGGTGTTATAAGTAATCTAGAGGTGATTTAAAGCATATGGGAGGATGTGCATAAGTTATACACAAATATGACGCCATTTTATATCAGGGACTTGAGCATTCACAGATTTTGGTATCCAACAGTGTCTTAGAACCAATACCCCTTGGATACCTACAAATGACTGCACATTGCAGACAATAAAACTGACACATACACACACGAATCCTTGCCCTTGTGGAGTTTACATTCTAGTGTGCATTTCAGCCAATTGTCAATCATCTGAAAAATGCTTTACAGTACAAAGAAACATCAAAATGTCCAGAAATAACTGAAAACGATGAATCTACAGAGCATCTGTGGGAGAATGTAAATCTAGACTTTGAAAGATAACCAAATGGGGTTCAAATCCTACCTTACCACCTACTGGGTTTGAGACTGTCTCAGGCAAACTGCTGATTTTTCTCATCAGTAAAAACAGTACCACTCCTTTAGCATGCAGTTATTGAAATAATTAGAAAGAATAATGTGTATATATATATTGAGGGCAAAATTTCAACCTCCTAGGGTTGAATTACTGTCTGTGTAATACCATTCTGTGAATAAAAATAGTCACTAAAGATTGGAGTATGATTTACTATTTATATGGTATGCTTATATTTATTATAATTTTTGTTGGAACGTCCAATCCAGTATTTTGAAGTCTCCTTTAGCCTCAGAAAATGAAAGATTTTTTAAATTCACGGATTCATTCGCAAAAATAAACTGAGCACTTAACAAGTACACTAGGCACTAGATACACAATGATTAAAATAAAACAGAAATAGAACCAGTTCTCCTGAGCTTACTCTGTAATTGGTGGCAAAAACAATAAATAAGTAAACATTTAAACAAACTTATAATTGCAAATTGTAATTTTATCATCAAGTTCAAAAACAGCCCTCCTCACTGGCCCTTGTCATCCCTTTTGGTCTCCTTTGAAGCTTTTCTCTAACAATATCTCCTCTTTTATTTCTTGAACCTGTCTGTTTCTACTTAATCCTTTCTCTCAGTATAAAAACAGACTGAAGCCTCTCACCCTGAAGCAACAACAATGGCACTGTCCCAGGATCATGTGCCCTCTGCTGATGGATGCCTTATTTTCTCCTTATCTTTTGCAGCCAAGCTTCACAGTCTGCTCTTCCATTAGCATGTGTTCTCATCTTAGGCCACCTCCTACTCCTTGCAGGTAATGCCACACATTCCTGCCCTTCTACTGCACTTGACTCTGTGGGCCATTCCCTCTCATGCAAAATTCCTCTTTGGCTTCAGTGATGCCATGCTTTTCTGACTTTGACTTCTCTCAATCTGCCTAGCTGATTCTTTTTTTTCTTCTCTACCATTACATTTCTCAGGAGCTTTTCATTGATCCGTTTCTCTGCTCCTCTATGTACTTTCTCCCAAGAAGTGAGCTTCTATTCTTAGGGTTTCACTGCATTTAACATGTCTTTATAAGCTTGTCCCTCCACTGCAATGATCCATCCTCAGACTTTCCTCAGGTCGCTACTATTCTATTCTTCAAAACTATTTCAAGGATGGCATCTGCCAGAAAAGGTCTTCTTGAAGGTTCTAGTCTCCAATAAATGGATTTTATCCCAAATCCTGTAATATTCAGAGTACTTCCTAGCTCTTTCACCTTAGAAACAACAAAATAAACACATTCCCTTGACCCTATATCTTCCTTGAGTTACAGCTCCATAGCTCCGCTTCTTTTCATAACTAAGGTGACCAGAGGTACCAGTTTCCACAGAACACTCCTGTTTTATACCTGTTGTCCTGGTATAGTGTCTGGTTTAGCATTTGTCCCAGGTTTTTTTTCACTCTTTAGAATGAGGTAATATTACTATAGTAATAGATGCATTGAAATAAGTTGGAATGGCTGTGAGCAACCTCTCATTTTGTACTTTAAGCAACTGTCATAGGCCCAGCTTACAGTGTATGAGCCAGATGCTCAGTGAACAGAATTCTCATTTTAACATTTCATAAAATCTGAAAGCAGCAATAACTAATCTCTTTTTCCTTGACTCTTTTGTCAAGGATTGGAAGTACCACCTTGCCTTCAGGAACCGTATACCATTTGCTGGCTGGTAAAACAAAGATGCTCACACATGAGCAGCTGAGGACAACTAACTGCTTCTCCTTCCAGGTGCAGCTGCTGCTTTGCTAGGCTTTGCTGTACCAGCCAGTTCATCTGTGGCCTACACCATGGACTAAGAATCACAAAGTTGCCAGGTCTCCAAATGGCAGTGTCGTCAAGGAATGTGAGAAATCATAGACTAGACAAAGTTGAAATACATAAAGGAATGGAAAAGGAGTAGTCCTACCTTAAAGCATCTAAATAGCATACATCTATTTATTTATTTTTTTGTTTGATACAGCTCTTTCTAATTTTCAGTAAACTCTTTTGGTAACAATGAACTAAATATTGAAAATGCCATGTTCAATGAAAAATTAAGTTCTGAATTTTCACTTCTCAGTAAACACTTAGTGAAGAATGTTTGTTGACATTAACACTGAATGTAAATTTCACAAAAGGTTTGTTGTCATTAACATCTATCATGGGGGCCCCAAACAGAAGACACATAAGTGAAAAAAATCAGCATCCATTGCAAGAGTTAAATAATGAGTTTTAAAAGACTATGCCCAGAAACAAGTTTACCTCTGTAGCTATAGAAAATGCATTTGCATATCATTCCATGAGGCATACTTTTCATTTTGATCAAAAGTTCTTATAAATAAATTTTGCCCATTTCCATTCCAAGTTTTCTTTTACATTTGTGAAAAGTGAAGTGATACCTAATAATGGGTTGATTTCATTAGCAAAAGAGTTTTGCGAACATTAAAATGATGCTTGCTTTTTATCAGTACTATTAGATACTCCAAATTAAAAAGTCAAATAAGTTAGGATTGAGCATGGTGGCTCACACCTACAATCCCAGCACTTTTGGAGACCAAGGCAGGTGGATTGCTTGAAGCTAGTATTTCTAGATTAGCCTGACCAACATGGTGAAACCCCTTCTCTACTAAAAATACAAAAAAATTAGCTGGGCATGGTGGTGCATGCGTGTAATCTCAGCTACTCAGGAAGCTGAGGCACAAAAATCACTTGAACCCAGGAGGCAGAGGTTGCAGTAAGCTGAGATCATGCCAATGTACACCAGCCTGGGTGACAGAAGGAAACTCTGTCTCACAAGAAAAAAATCAAGTAAGTTAATTTCATCAATGGTTTAGTTATTTAGTTCATTCTATGGAATATAGCAACATTTTTAAAGGGTCATTCTGTAAAGGATGAAATATTTGACATCATTGTGAGTGTTATTGCAAATTCCGTTAAAGTTCAACATTAAAAATCAAATTATTTGTTTTCGTGATTATAATACGGAAACAAATTTTGGTGGAGCATAGTGTCATGATTAAAAAGTGTATTCTCATTTAAAGCAGTGTGTAGAGGGAAATTTATAGCACTAAATGCCTACAAGAGAAAGCAGGAGAGATCTAAAATTGATACCTAGCATCACAATTAAAAGAAGTAGAGAAGCAAGAGCAAACACATTCAAAAGTTAGCAGAAGGCAAGAAATAACTAAGATCAGAGCAGCACTGAAGGAGATAGAGACACACAAAAAACTCTCCCAAAAATCAACGAATCCATGAGCTGAGTTTTTGAAAAGATCAACAAAATTAATAGACCTCTAGCAAGACTAATAAAGAAGAAAAGAGAGAAGAATAAAATAGACGCAATAAAAAATGATAAAGGGGATATCACCACTGACCCCACAGAAATACAGACTACCATCAGAGAATACTATAAACACCTCTATGCAAATAAACTAGAAAACCTAGAAGAAATGGATAATTTCCTGGGCACTTACACTCTCCCAAGACTAAACCAGGAAGAAGATGAATCCCTGAATAGATCAATAGCAGGCTCTGAAATTGAGGCAATAATTAATAGCCTACCAACCCAAAAAAGTCCAGGACCAGATGGATTCACAGGGAATTCTACCAGAGGTATAAGGAGGAGCTGGTACCATTCCTTCTGAAACTATTCCAATCAATAGAAAAAGAGGGAATCCTCCCTAACTCATTTTATGAGGCCAACATCATCCTGATACCAAAGCCTGGCAGAGACACAACAAAAAAAGAGAATTTTAGACTAATATCCCTGATGAACATCGATGCAAAAATCCTCAATAAAACACTGGCAAACCAAATCCACCATGGTCAAGTGGGCTTCATCCCTGGAATGCAAGGCTGGTTCAACATACGCAAATCAATAAATGTAATCCAGCATATAAACAGAACCAAATACAAAAACCACATGATTATCTCAATGGATACAGAGAAGGTCTTTGAAAAATTCAACAGCCCTTCATGCTAAAAACTCTCAATAAATTTGGTATTGATGGAACGTATCTCAAAATAATAAGAGCTATTTATAACAAACTCACAGCCAATATCATACTGAATGGGCAAAAACTGGAAGCATTCCCTATGAAAACTGGCACAAGACAGTGATGCCCTCTCTCATCACTCCTATTCAACATAGTGTTGGAAGTTCTGGCTAGAGCAGTCAGGCAAGAGAAAGAAATAAAGGGTATTCAGTAAGGAAAAGAAGAAGTCAAATTGTCCCTGTTTGCAGATGACATGATTGTATATTTAGAAAATCCCATTGTCTCAGCCCAAAATCTCCTTAAGCTGATAAGTAACTTCAGCAAAGTCTCAGGATACAAAATCAATGTGCAAAAATCACAAGCATTCTTATACACCAGTAACAGACAAACAGAGAGCCAAATCATGAATGAACTCCCATTCACAATAGCTTCAAAGAGAATCAAATACCTAGGAATCTAACTTACAAGGGATGTAAAGGACCTCTTCAAGGAGAACTACAAACCACTGCTCAGTGAAATAAAAGACAACACTAACAAATGGAAGATCATACCATGCTCATGGATAGGAAGAATCAATATCATGAAAATGGCCATACTGCCCAAGGTAATTCATAGATTCAATGCCATCCCCATCAAGCTACCAATGAGTTTCTTCACAGAATTGGAAAAAACTGCTTTAAAGTTCATATGGAACCAAAAAAGAGCCCGCATTGCCAAGACAATCCTAAGTCAAAAGAACAAAGCTGGAGGCATCACGCTACCTGACTTCAAACTATACTACAAGGCTACAGTAACCAAAACAGCATGGTACTGGTACCAAAACAGAGATATAGACCAATGGAACAGAACAGAGTCCTCAGAAATAATACCACACATCTACAGCCATCTGATCTTTGACACACCTGACAAAAACAAGAAATGGGGGAAGGATTCCCTATTTAATAAATGGTGCTGGGAAAATTGGCTAGCCATAAGTAGGAAGCTGAAACTGGATCCTTTCCTTACTCCTTATACAAAAATTAATTCAAGATGGATTAGAGACTTAAATGTTAGGTGTAAAACCATAAAAACCCTAGAAGAAAACCTAGGTAATACCATTCAGGACATAGGCATGGGCAAGGACTTCATGTCTAAAACACCAAAAGCCTCGGCAACAAAAGCCAAAATTCACAAATGGGATCTAATTAAACCAAAGAGCTTCTACACAGCAAAAGGAACTACCATCAGAGTGAACAGGCAGCCTACAGAATGGGAGAAAATTTTTGCAATCTATTCATCTGACAAAGGGCTAATATCCAAAACCTACAAAGAACTCAAACAAATTTACAAGAAAAAAACAAACAACCCCATCAAAAAGTGGGCAAAGGATATGAACAGACACTTCGCAAAAGAAGACATTCATACAGCCAATAGACACATGAAAAGATGCTCATCATCACTCGCCGTCAGAGAAATACAAATCAAAACCACAATGAGATACCATCTCACACCAGTTAGAATGGTGACCATTAAAAAGTCAGGAAACAACAGGTGCTGGAGAGAATGTGGAGAAATAGGAACACTTTTACACTGTTGGTGGGATTGTAAACTAGTTCAACCATTGTGGAAAACAGTGTGGCAATTCCTCAAGAATCTAGAACTAGAAATACCATTTGACCCAGCCTTCCCATTACTGGGTATATACCCAAAGGATTATAAATAATGCTGCTATAAAGACACATGCACACATATGTGCATGTATGTTTATTGCAGCACTATTCACAATAGCAAAGACTTGGAACCAACCCAAATGTCCATCAGTGACAGACTGGATTAAGAAAATGTGGCACATATACACCATGGAATACTATGCAGCCATAAAAAAGGATGAGTTCATGTCCTTTGTAGGGACATGGATGCAGCTGGAAACCATCATTCTCAGCAAACTATCACAAGAACAGAAAACCAAACACCACATGCTCTCACTCATAGGTGGGAATTGAACAATGAGATCACTTGGACACAGGAAGGGGACCATCACACACTGGGCCTATTGTGGGGAGGGGGGATGGTGGAGGATGGAGGGGGAAAGGATAGCATTAGGAGATATATCTAATGTAAATGACGAGTTAATGGGTGCAGCACACCAACATATGTATACATATGTGACAAACCTGCATGTTGTGCACATGTACCCTAGCACTTAAAGTATAATAATAATTTTTTTAAAAAATGTGTTCTATGGCTGGGCGTGGTGGCTCATGCCTGTAATCCCAGCACTTTGGGAGACTGAGGCAAGTGGATCACTTGAAGTCAAGAGTTTGAGACCAGCCTGGCCAACATGGTGACAC